>NC_086446.1:806649650-806792150 GCF_028390025.1 Pseudophryne corroboree
GAGCGGCTGTCAGATATCCTTCGTACCTTGTGTACTACTGTGAGCGGCTGTCAGATATCCCTCCTACCTTGTGTACTACTGTGAGCGGCTGTCAGATATCCCTCCTACCTTGTGTACTACTGTGAGCGGCTGTCAGATATCCCTCCTACCTTGTGTACTACTGTGAGCGGCTGTCAGATATCCCTCGTACCTTGTGTACTACTGTGAGCGGCTGTCAGATATCCTCTACCTTGTGTACTACTGTGAGCGGCTGTCAGATATCCCTCCTACCTTGTGTACTACTGTGAGCGGCTGTCAGATATCCCTCCTACCTTGTGTACTACTGTGAGCGGCTGTCAGATATCCCTCATACCTTGTGTACTACTGTGAGCGGCTGTCAGATATCCCTCCTACCTTGTGTACTACTGTGAGCGGCTGTCAGATATCCCTCATACCTTGTGTTCTACTGTGAGCGGCTGTCAGATATCCCTCCTACCTTGTGTACTACTGTGAGCGGCTGTCAGATATCCCTCGTACCTTGTGTACTACTGTGAGCGGCTGTCAGATATCCCTCCTACCTTGTGTACTACTGTGAGCGGCTGTCAGATATCCCTCCTACCTTGTGTACTACTGTGAGCGGCTGTCAGATATCCCTCCTACCTTGTGTACTACTGTGAGCGGCTGTCAGATATCCCTCATACCTTGTGTACTACTGTGAGCTGCTGTCAGATATCCCTCCTACCTTGTGTACTACTGTGAGCGGCTGTCAGCTATCCCTCCTACCTTGTGTACTACTGTGAGCGGCTGTCACCTATCCCTCCTACCTTGTGTACTACTGTGAGCGGCAGTCAGATATCCCTCCTACCTTGTGTACTACTGTGAGCGGCTGTCAGATATCCCTCCTACCTTGTGTACTACTGTGAGCGGCTGTCAGATATCCCTCCTACCTTGTGTACTACTGTGAGCGGCTGTCAGATATCCCTCCTACCTTGTGTACTACTGTGAGCGGCTGTCAGATATCCCTCCTACCTTGTGTACTACTGTGAGCAGCTGTCAGATATCCCTCCTACCTTGTGTACTACTGTGACCGGCTGTCAGATATCCCTCCTACCTTGTGTACTACTGTGAGCGGCTGTCAGATATCCCTCCTACCTTGTGTACTACTGTGAGCGGCTGTCAGATATCCCTTCTACCTTGTGTACTACTGTGAGCAGCTGTCAGATATCCCTCCTACCTTGTATACTACTGTGAGCGGCTGTCAGATATCCCTCCTACCTTGTGTACTACTGTGAGCGGCTGTCAGATATCTCTCCTACCTTGTGTACTACTGTGAGCGGCTGTCAGATATCCCTCCTACCTTGTGTACTACTGTGAGCAGCTGTCAGATATCTCTCCTACCTTGTGTACTACTGTGAGCGGCTGTCAGATATCCCTCCTACCTTGTGTACTACTGTGAGCGGCTGTCAGATATCCCTCTTACCTTGTGTACTACTGTGAGCGGCTGTCAGATATCCCCTCCTACCTTGTGTACTACTGTAAGCGGCTGTCAGATATCCCTCTTACCTTGTGTACTACTGTGAGCAGCTGTCAGATATCCCTCATACCTTGTGTACTACTGTGAGCGGCTGTCAGATATCCCTCTTACCTTGTGTACTACTGTGAGCGGCTGTCAGATATCCCTCTTACCTTGTGTACTACTGTGAGCGGCTGTCAGATATCCCTCCTACCTTGTGTACTACTGTGAGCGGCTGTCAGCTATCCCTCCTACCTTGTGTACTACTGTGAGCGGCTGTCAGATATCCCTCCTACCTTGTGTACTACTGTGAGCGGCTGTCAGATATCCCTCATACCTTGTGTACTACTGTGAGCGGCTGTCAGATATCCCTCCTACCTTGTGTACTACTGTGAGCAGCTGTCAGATATCCCTCCTACCTTGTGTACTACTGTGAGCGGCTGTCAGATATCCCTCCTACCTTGTGTACTACTGTGAGCGGCTGTCAGATATCCCTCCTACCTTGTATACTACTGTGAGCGGCTGTCAGATATCCCTCCTACCTTGTGTACTACTGTGAGCGGCTGTCAGATATCCCTCCTACCTTTTGTACTACTGTGAGCGGCAGTCAGATATCCCTCCTACCTTGTGTACTACTGTGAGCAGCTGTCAGATATCCCTCCTACCTTGTGTACTACTGTGAGCGGCTGTCAGATATCCCTCCTACCTTGTGTACTACTGTGAGCGGCTGTCAGATATCCCTCCTACCTTGTGTACTACTGTGAGCGGCTGTCAGATATCCCTCTTACCTTGTGTACTACTGTGAGCGGCTGTCAGATATCCCTCCTACCTTGTGTACTACTGTGAGCGGCTGTCAGATATCCCTCCTACCTTGTGTACTACTGTGAGCGGCTGTCAGATATCCCTCATACCTTGTGTACTACTGTGAGCGGCTGTCAGATATCCCTCCTACCTTGTGTACTACTGTGAGCGGCTGTCAGATATTCCTCCTACCTTGTGTACTACTGTGAGCGGCTGTCAGATATCCCTCCTACCTTGTGTACTACTGTGAGCGGCTGTCAGATATCCCTCCTACCTTGTGTACTACTGTGAGCGGCTGTCAGATATCTCTCGTACCTTGTGTACTACTGTGAGCAGCTGTCAGATATCCCTCTTACCTTGTGTACTACTGTGAGCGGCTGTCAGATATCCCTCCTACCTTGTGTACTACTGTGAGGGGCTGTCAGATATCCCTCCTACCTTGTGTACTACTGTGAGCGGCTGTCAGATATCCCTCCTACCTTGTGTACTACTGTGAGCGGCTGTCAGAAATCTCTCCTACCTTGTGTACTACTGTGAGCGGCTGTCAGATATCCCTCCTACCTTGTGTACTACTGTGAGCGGCTGTCAGATATCCCTCCTACCTTGTGTACTACTGTGAGCGGCTGTCAGATATCCCTCGTACCCTGTGTACTACTGTGAGCGGCTGTCACCTATCCCTCCTACCTTGTGTACTACTGTGAGGGGCTGTCAGATATCCCTCGTACCTTGTGTACTACTGTGAGCGGCTGTCAGATATCCCTCCTACCTTGTGTACTACTGTGAGCGGCTGTCAGATATCCCTCCTACCTTGTGTACTACTGTGAGGGGCTGTCAGATATCCCTCCTACCTTGTGTACTACTGTGAGCGGCTGTCAGATATCCCTCCTACCTTGTGTACTACTGTGAGCGGCTGTCAGATATCTCTCGTACCTTGTGTACTACTGTGAGCAGCTGTCAGATATCCCTCTTACCTTGTGTACTACTGTGAGCGGCTGTCAGATATCCCTCCTACCTTGTGTACTACTGTGAGCGGCTGTCAGATATCCCTCCTACCTTGTGTACTACTGTGAGCGGCTGTCAGATATCTCTCCTACCTTGTGTACTACTGTGAGTGACTGTCAGATATCCCTCCTACCTTGTGTACTACTGTGAGCGGCTGTCAGATATCTCTCCTACCTTGTGTACTACTGTGAGCGGCTGTCAGATATCTCTCCTACCTTGTGTACTACTGTGAGCGGCTGTCAGATATATCCCTCCTACCTTGTGTACTACTGTGAGCGGCTGTCAGATATCCCTCCTACCTTGTGTACTACTGTGAGGGGCTGTCAGATATCCCTCCTACCTTGTGTACTACTGTGAGCGGCTGTCAGATATCTCTCATACCTTGTGTACTACTGTGAGCGGCTGTCAGATATCCCTCCTACCTTGTGTACTACTGTGAGCGGCTGTCAGATATCCCTCCTACCTTGTGTACTACTGTGAGCGGCTGTCAGATATCCCTCCTACCTTGTGTACTACTGTGAGCGGCTGTCAGATATCCCTCCTACCTTGTGTACTACTGTGAGCGGCTGTCAGATATCCCGCCTACCTTGTGTACTACTGTGAGCAGCTGTCAGATATCCCTCCTACCTTGTGTACTACTGTGAGCGGCTGTCAGATATCCCTCCTACCTTGTGTACTACTGTGAGCGGCTGTCAGATATCCCTCCTACCTTGTGTACTACTGTGAGCGGCTGTCAGATATCCCTCCTACCTTGTGTACTACTGTGAGCAGCTGTCAGATATCCCTCCTACCTTGTGTACTACTGTGAGCGGCTGTCAGATATCCCTCCTACCTTGTGTACTACTGTGAGCGGCTGTCAGATATCTCTCGTACCTTGTGTACTACTGTGAGCAGCTGTCAGATATCCCTCTTACCTTGTGTACTACTGTGAGCGGCTGTCAGATATCCCTCCTACCTTGTGTACTACTGTGAGCGGCTGTCAGATATCCCTCCTACCTTGTGTACTACTGTGAGCGGCTGTCAGATATCCCTCCTACCTTGTGTACTACTGTGAGCGGCTGTCAGATATCTCTCCTACCTTGTGTACTACTGTGAGTGACTGTCAGATATCCCTCCTACCTTGTGTACTACTGTGAGCGGCTGTCAGATATCTCTCCTACCTTGTGTACTACTGTGAGCGGCTGTCAGATATCTCTCCTACCTTGTGTACTACTGTGAGCGGCTGTCAGATATATCCCTCCTACCTTGTGTACTACTGTGAGCGGCTGTCAGATATCCCTCCTACCTTGTGTACTACTGTGAGGGGCTGTCAGATATCCCTCCTACCTTGTGTACTACTGTGAGCGGCTGTCAGATATCTCTCATACCTTGTGTACTACTGTGAGCGGCTGTCAGATATCCCTCCTACCTTGTGTACTACTGTGAGCGGCTGTCAGATATCCCGCCTACCTTGTGTACTACTGTGAGCGGCTGTCAGATATCCCTCCTACCTTGTGTACTACTGTGAGCAGCTGTCAGATATCCCTCCTACCTTGTGTACTACTGTGAGCGGCTGTCAGATATCCCTCCTACCTTGTGTACTACTGTGAGCGGCTGTCAGATATCCCTCCTACCTTGTGTACTACTGTGAGCGGCTGTCAGATATCCCTCCTACCTTGTGTACTACTGTGAGCAGCTGTCAGATATCCCTCCTACCTTGTGTACTACTGTGAGCGGCTGTCAGATATCCCTCCTACCTTGTGTACTACTGTGAGCGGCTGTCAGATATCCCTCCTACCTTGTGTACTACTGTGAGCGGCTGTCAGATATCCCTCCTACCTTGTGTACTACTGTGAGCGGCTGTCAGATATCCCTCCTACCTTGTGTACTACTGTGAGCGGCTGTCAGATATCCTTCGTACCTTGTGTACTACTGTGAGCGGCTGTCACCTATCCCTCCTACCTTGTGTACTACTGTGAGCGGCTGTCAGATATCCCTCGTACCCTGTGTACTACTGTGAGCGGCTGTCACCTATCCCTCCTACCTTGTGTACTACTGTGAGGGGCTGTCAGATATCCCTCGTACCTTGTGTACTACTGTGAGCGGCTGTCAGATATCCCTCCTACCTTGTGTACTACTGTGAGCGGCTGTCAGATATCCCTCCTACCTTGTGTACTACTGTGAGGGGCTGTCAGATATCCCTCCTACCTTGTGTACTACTGTGAGCGGCTGTCAGATATCCCTCCTACCTTGTGTACTACTGTGAGCGGCTGTCAGATATCTCTCGTACCTTGTGTACTACTGTGAGCAGCTGTCAGATATCCCTCTTACCTTGTGTACTACTGTGAGCGGCTGTCAGATATCCCTCCTACCTTGTGTACTACTGTGAGCGGCTGTCAGATATCCCTCCTACCTTGTGTACTACTGTGAGCGGCTGTCAGATATCTCTCCTACCTTGTGTACTACTGTGAGTGACTGTCAGATATCCCTCCTACCTTGTGTACTACTGTGAGCGGCTGTCAGATATCTCTCCTACCTTGTGTACTACTGTGAGCGGCTGTCAGATATCTCTCCTACCTTGTGTACTACTGTGAGCGGCTGTCAGATATATCCCTCCTACCTTGTGTACTACTGTGAGCGGCTGTCAGATATCCCTCCTACCTTGTGTACTACTGTGAGGGGCTGTCAGATATCCCTCCTACCTTGTGTACTACTGTGAGCGGCTGTCAGATATCTCTCATACCTTGTGTACTACTGTGAGCGGCTGTCAGATATCCCTCCTACCTTGTGTACTACTGTGAGCGGCTGTCAGATATCCCTCCTGCCTTGTGTACTACTGTGAGCGGCTGTCAGATATCCCTCCTACCTTGTGTACTACTGTGAGCGGCTGTCAGATATCCCTCCTACCTTGTGTACTACTGTGAGCGGCTGTCAGATATCTCTCGTACCTTGTGTACTACTGTGAGCAGCTGTCAGATATCCCTCTTACCTTGTGTACTACTGTGAGCGGCTGTCAGATATCCCTCCTACCTTGTGTACTACTGTGAGCGGCTGTCAGATATCCCTCCTACCTTGTGTACTACTGTGAGCGGCTGTCAGATATCTCTCCTACCTTGTGTACTACTGTGAGTGACTGTCAGATATCCCTCCTACCTTGTGTACTACTGTGAGCGGCTGTCAGATATCTCTCCTACCTTGTGTACTACTGTGAGCGGCTGTCAGATATCTCTCCTACCTTGTGTACTACTGTGAGCGGCTGTCAGATATATCCCTCCTACCTTGTGTACTACTGTGAGCGGCTGTCAGATATCCCTCCTACCTTGTGTACTACTGTGAGGGGCTGTCAGATATCCCTCCTACCTTGTGTACTACTGTGAGCGGCTGTCAGATATCTCTCATACCTTGTGTACTACTGTGAGCGGCTGTCAGATATCCCTCCTACCTTGTGTACTACTGTGAGCGGCTGTCAGATATCCCTCCTACCTTGTGTACTACTGTGAGCGGCTGTCAGATATCCCTCCTACCTTGTGTACTACTGTGAGCGGCTGTCAGATATCCCTCCTACCTTGTGTACTACTGTGAGCGGCTGTCAGATATCCCGCCTACCTTGTGTACTACTGTGAGCAGCTGTCAGATATCCCTCCTACCTTGTGTACTACTGTGAGCGGCTGTCAGATATCCCTCCTACCTTGTGTACTACTGTGAGCGGCTGTCAGATATCCCTCCTACCTTGTGTACTACTGTGAGCGGCTGTCAGATATCCCTCCTACCTTGTGTACTACTGTGAGCAGCTGTCAGATATCCCTCCTACCTTGTGTACTACTGTGAGCGGCTGTCAGATATCCCTCCTACCTTGTGTACTACTGTGAGCGGCTGTCAGATATCTCTCGTACCTTGTGTACTACTGTGAGCAGCTGTCAGATATCCCTCTTACCTTGTGTACTACTGTGAGCGGCTGTCAGATATCCCTCCTACCTTGTGTACTACTGTGAGCGGCTGTCAGATATCCCTCCTACCTTGTGTACTACTGTGAGCGGCTGTCAGATATCCCTCCTACCTTGTGTACTACTGTGAGCGGCTGTCAGATATCTCTCCTACCTTGTGTACTACTGTGAGTGACTGTCAGATATCCCTCCTACCTTGTGTACTACTGTGAGCGGCTGTCAGATATCTCTCCTACCTTGTGTACTACTGTGAGCGGCTGTCAGATATCTCTCCTACCTTGTGTACTACTGTGAGCGGCTGTCAGATATATCCCTCCTACCTTGTGTACTACTGTGAGCGGCTGTCAGATATCCCTCCTACCTTGTGTACTACTGTGAGGGGCTGTCAGATATCCCTCCTACCTTGTGTACTACTGTGAGCGGCTGTCAGATATCTCTCATACCTTGTGTACTACTGTGAGCGGCTGTCAGATATCCCTCCTACCTTGTGTACTACTGTGAGCGGCTGTCAGATATCCCGCCTACCTTGTGTACTACTGTGAGCGGCTGTCAGATATCCCTCCTACCTTGTGTACTACTGTGAGCAGCTGTCAGATATCCCTCCTACCTTGTGTACTACTGTGAGCGGCTGTCAGATATCCCTCCTACCTTGTGTACTACTGTGAGCGGCTGTCAGATATCCCTCCTACCTTGTGTACTACTGTGAGCGGCTGTCAGATATCCCTCCTACCTTGTGTACTACTGTGAGCAGCTGTCAGATATCCCTCCTACCTTGTGTACTACTGTGAGCGGCTGTCAGATATCCCTCCTACCTTGTGTACTACTGTGAGCGGCTGTCAGATATCCCTCCTACCTTGTGTACTACTGTGAGCGGCTGTCAGATATCCCTCCTACCTTGTGTACTACTGTGAGCGGCTGTCAGATATCCCTCCTACCTTGTGTACTACTGTGAGCGGCTGTCAGATATCCTTCGTACCTTGTGTACTACTGTGAGCGGCTGTCAGATATCCTTCGTACCTTGTGTACTACTGTGAGCGGCTGTCAGATATCCTTCGTACCTTGTGTACTACTGTGAGCGGCTGTCAGATATCCTTCGTACCTTGTGTACTACTGTGAGCGGCTGTCAGATATCCCTCCTACCTTGTGTACTACTGTGAGCGGCTGTCAGATATCCCTCCTACCTTGTGTACTACTGTGAGCGGCTGTCAGATATCCCTCCTACCTTGTGTACTACTGTGAGCGGCTGTCAGATATCTCTCCTACCTTGTGTACTACTGTGAGCAGCTGTCAGATATCCCTCCTACCTTGTGTACTACTGTGAGCGGCTGTCAGATATCCCGCCTACCTTGTGTACTACTGTGAGCGGCTGTCAGATATCCCTCTTACCTTGTGTACTACTGTGAGCGGCTGTCAGATATCCCTCCTACCTTGTGTACTACTGTGAGCGGCTGTCAGATATCCCTCGTACCTTGTGTACTACTGTGAGCGGCTGTCAGATATCCCTCCTACCTTGTGTACTACTGTGAGCGGCTGTCAGATATCTCTCCTACCTTGTGTACTACTGTGAGCAGCTGTCAGCTATCCCTCCTACCTTGTGTACTACTGTGAGCGGCTGTCAGATATCCCTCGTACCTTGTGTACTACTGTGAGCGGCTGTCAGATATCCCTCTTACCTTGTGTACTACTGTGAGCGGCTGTCAGATATCCCTCCTACCTTGTGTACTACTGTGAGCGGCTGTCAGATATCCCTCCTACCTTGTGTACTACTGTGAGCGGCTGTCAGATATCCCTCCTACCTTGTGTACTACTGTGAGCAGCGCTATGACACGCCTGCACCACACCCCCTGACACGCCCACTGAGAGGACCATGTGCCTTTCTAGCCACCAGGGCCACCAATCACTTTACCACAACATTTCCGGCATCTGGATGGGTACAGCGCCTTTGTGTGCGCTCTCGGTGTAATGTCACCTTGTAGGAGTTTTTCGAAATTTTTGTGCCTTAAAAAAAAAGCACTCAGCTGCGCGACTATCGGCAGTGCGCACGTACTGCAGGCGACTCCGGATCAGCGCAGATGTGTGCTGTTATATCTGTATTATGGGATTGTCCGATCCAGTCGTCGATTTCAATAAAGTGGAGTTTACTCTAAGTTTAGAATAAGCCGATGGGGACACAGCGCGGTTGGTTCAGCAGAATCCATAATTCTGCGTCCAATAGGTGCAGCGACCTTATATACACAATACATGGAACGGATTGCGGGAAGGCCAGGCGTAGGTGACACAAGGCCCAGCAGACGTCCAGGAGACAGAGGGACGGAGCCTTGCTCCCTATCCGAGTCACAGAGGGGAGCTCCCGCACTGTACCCAGAAGCTGGTGCAGTGAGTGACCGGAGGGTTGGGACTACTGGAGACTGGAGGTGCTATGGAGGACTGCCATGGACAGGATGAAGGAGGACCAGTAAGCCCGGAGGCTGTGGCTGGCTCATTATTTATCAGCTGTTATTTATAGAGCACCCACATATTACGCAGCACTTTGCAGAGACTATTTCATTCACATCAGTCCCCACGCCAGCGGAGCTTGCAATCTATATTCCCAGCCATGTAGTGCGAGACATGGCTGCAGGTTGTACGTGTGAGCAATGCGTCAAAGTATAAAGTATAAGTACGTTGTGGAAATAATCTCAGAAGTCAGTCCCAGAGAGGTCTAACACGTCATGTTATCACAGGGAAACGCCCATGCAAAAGGTAACAGTATAAGGACATTGCATACCTCCCAACGTGACCCTCTCCAGGAGGGACAGAATGCTCTGCTCCTGTACTTCCCTCTTAATTTAGGATTGCCATCACCTGTGCTGAAACACCTTCTTATCCATTACCTGTTCAAAACAGGTGTCGGCAATCTTGAATTAAGAGAAAAAATCCAGAAGCAGAGCATTTTGCCCCTCCTGGAGAGGGTCATGTTGGGAGGTATGACATTGTGTTATCACGCACCCTGCCCGTCTCATCGTGCAGCACCCTCAGCCCCTTCATGTGGAAGCATATCGCAGACCATATCCAGGAGTAACGGAGGAAACACCTTATAATCTAATTACTACCAGTGTAACTGTAAATATCTGCAGGAGCACCATCTAACTACCACCTGTGTCTAAAACAGGCTTTTTCAACCAATGTGCCGTGGCACACTAGTGTGCCGCGACCAGTTGCATGGTGTGCCGCGGAGCCAGAGCAGCTTCCTGCACCTTCAGAGTGAACTGTTGGCCCGTGGCTCTTCTTAGAGTATCAGTCGTGCTCCGGCCGTGACGTATGCCTTGAAGACGTGGTGGTGTGATATCATAGGTCACGGCCGCCACTTCTCACCACCCAGCCAGTCCACACACCTGCATACACATCTTCCAGTTCCTGCCTGCATACACGGCTTTCCTTGCCTACCCACATCCACACCTGCCCAACCGCCCACTGCTCAGTATTCGCAGCACTCCACTATGAACAATCCCCGCCACTGAGGGACAGGGAGGAGGACCGCTGACCGGTAGGGGCTAATATTTGTTGTTATTTTTTTTCTCCTGTGGGGAACAATAGGATTTATGTGGGGAGAATAAGGATTTATGGGGGAAACAATGTGAATAATTCATGTGGGGAGCAATAGGATTTATGTAGGGAGCAATGTGATTTATGTGGGGAGCAATGTGATTGTTTTTTCTGTGTAGGCCAATGTATGTGTAGATTTTTTTTTTACTATGAGGGCCAATGTGTGTTTTTTGTTTTTTTTTCTGTGGGGAACTGATGGTGTGCCTTGGCAGTTTTAAAATATTGTTCGGTGTGCCGCGAGTAAAAAAAAATTTGAAAATTACTGGTCTAAAAGAAAAGTTGAGAAATGGAACAAGACTGCCCCCCAGTGGCAGCACCACAAACTGCAATGTCAGCTCATGACGGCCCTCATCATTCCGAGTTGTCCGCTCGCTGCTAATTTTAGCAGAATTGCTAATAGGCTAAAATCCGGCAGTTCTGCGCATGCGTATGCATCTCAGGGCGCACGCGCTAAGCAAATTTACACATAACTATGCTATTTTACTCACAGGCGAACAACGCTTTTCAATCGCTCTGCTGATTGACAGAAAGTGGGAGTTTCTGTGCGGAAACTGGCCGTTTTCAGGGGGTGTGCTAAAAAACGCAGGCGTGCCAAGTAAAAACGCAGGAGTGTCTGGAGAAACGGAGGAGTGGCTTTTCGGACGCTGGGCGTGTTTGTGACGTCAAATCAGTAGCTAAATGGACTGAGGTGATCGCAATCTAGGAGTAGGTCTGGAGCTACTCAGAAACTGCAAGGAAATTGCTTTCGTTAGCAATTCTGCTAATATTAGCAGAATTGCTAATCTTTCGTTAGCAATTGCTAATCTTTCGTTAGCAATTCTGCTATGCTAAAATACACTCCCAGAGGGCGGCGGCTTTGTTTGCATTTCTGCTAAAAGTAGCTAGCGAGCGACCAACTCGGAATGAGGGCCGACGTTTTCACACTGACCTTGGGCCTAATTCAGACCAGGCGGCTGATTATCGAATGACTGCGCGTGCGCATGGATCGTAATGCGCACACGTGAGGCGAAACTGCAAAACAATTCAGCGTACGCAGGCTGACTGACAGGAAGCAAACGTTTGTGGGTGGTAACTGGCCGTTTTCTGGGAGTGTCAGGAAGAACGCAGGCGTTCCCAAGCGTTTTCCAGGCGGGTGTGTGACATCAGCTCCGGCCTGATCAGCCTGTGTGTATCGTAATGTAGGAGTAAGTCCTGGGCTGCGCACACATTGCGCAGACTGGAAAAACATTCCATGGTGAGTGAGTTGTGAACGGATTTGCAGCTGACCGGCGTTTGCAGAGAATTCGCACGGCGTACGCAGACTTGCACGGGGCGGGTTTTCACTCTCTCTGGGCGGCGACTATCCGATAGCAAACCTCTGCAAATCCTCAGAGGAGCGATCAGGTGTGGGTTAGGCTCCTTGTACTGAAAGATGGAATGAGACAGAACAACTATTCCTCAAGCTCCTTAATAATGTGACAAATTGGGATACAGGGAATATCAGCTGTGGCCCCCTCCCTACAGGCTTCTATGGGGCCTGCAAAAATGCCCATTTACCAAGTACCCTGGCTCTAGCAGCTCATTTATTTATTATTATTATTGTTATTATTATTATTACCTGTTATTTATATAGCGCGCTGTGATCGGTTGTTGTGCACAGTCAGTATTGTACCTATAGAATGTGATTGTACGAGTACATAAGCTGCTTATAGACAATATACTGCACAATGATTGGCCGTGGACCTCGTTATTTGGGTGCATTTGGTGGAAGTAACGATCTGCAAGGAAAAACCATTGGATGTACATATTAATCCGGATCAGCCCCATACTGCACAGAGGTAATCCAAGAGTCCTGAAGATTCCTAGAAAGTGACTGAGACGCAATACGGCGTACGGAGTATATAGATGAGCTGAATATCTGTAGGTGGAAGCGCCCTCTCGGCGTTGTGGATTGTTACAGGTCTGCAGAGGTAGGTACTGTACTTACCAAGAGGAGCAGCTCATCCCTGAGATGCTTTCATTTCTGACTAAGGATCACTTTGACATTAGGGGGGGGGGGGGAAACAATTACCGCAGTAATTTACCGCGGGTAATGGTATCTCCGGGGGTTATCCAATTAGCCCCGATAAGGCAGCGCAGGGATTTTGGATCACCTGCCTCGGACAGGCAAATCAAAATCGACAAAAGCAGCTGCGTTTTTGGGGCTGTGACTGCTAAACAACAGGCTTCACTGAGAGCCTATCTGTTGTCATGACAAAATGTATTTTATTATGGGCAATCGAATTGGACAGCCTGTAAATAAAGATCGGTGAAACATCTGGAAAAACTGAAATTTTTCACACCCAATATTTTATCATGCCTACACGGATACCCCCCAGTATATCTCAGGATAAAGGTTGAAGCATTGGCTAATGGAGAAAGGCGATAGGAGGGGTACTAGCAGTAAGTGGCAGTGTTGCTTTTCCTGGCTATGTCCTGGGACAGTCCCGGCACACAGCAGACACATCACGCCGTCATTGTGACTGGAGGACGTCTGTACTGAGGTGATCATGTGAGCTCCCGCTATCAGCATAGCCTATCGTCCCGGAGATGTGTCACAAGTCTGTGAGTGGAGAAGTGTAGGGTAAATGTACCTGGAAACACACACAAGACTGGGGAGTCCTAAAGGCTGGAGAGGTAAATACAGGCAGGACACAAAAAAGAAGAGTACCCCCCAACGCTAATTTCATCGGGTATTGGGGGCAATTCTGATTTGATCGCAGCAGGAACTTTGTTAGCAGTTGGGCAAAACCATGTGCACTGCAGGTGAGGCAGATGTAACATGTGCAGAGAGAGAGAGATTTGGGTGGGGTGTGTTCAAACTGATATCTAAATTGCAGTGTAAAAATAAAGCAGCCAGTATTTACCTTGCACAGAAACAAAATAACCCACCTAAATCTAACTCTCTCTGCACATGTTACATCTGCCCCACCTGCAGTGCACATGGTTTTGCCCAACTGCTAACAAAATTCCTGCTGCGATAAACTTGGAATTACCCCCATAGTACACTGCAGGGGAGGCAGATGTAACATGTGCAGAGAGAGTTAGATTTGGGTGGGTTATTTTGTTTCTGTGCAGGGTAAATACTGGCTGCTTTATTTTTACACTGCAATTTAGATTGCAGATTGAACTCACCCCACCCAAATCTAACTCTCTCTGCACATGTTATTTCTGCCTCCCCTGCAGTGCACATGGTTTTGCCCAACTGTTTTGCCCAATGGTTTTGCCCAACTGCTAACAAGGGTGGTCATTCCGAGTTGTTCGCTCGTTGCCGATTTTCGCTATGCTGCGATTTGATGCTAAATGCGCATGCGCATGGTACGCAGCGCACATGCGCTTAGTTATTTAACTAAAAACGTAGCAGTTTTGCTGGTGTTCGTGCGGCGTTTTTCAGTCGCACTGCTGATCGGTGAGTGATTGACAGGAAAGGGGCGTTTCTGGGTGGTAACTGAGCATTTTCTGGGAGTGTGCTAAAAAACGCAGGCGTCACAGGCAAAAACGCAGGAGTGTCTGGAGAAACGGGGGAGTGGCTGGCCGAACGCAGGGCGTGTTTGTGACGTCAAACCAGGAACTAAACAGTCTGCAGTGATCGCAATCTAGGAGTAGGTACTGAGCTACTCAGAAACTGCATGAAAAAAAATTTGAGCACTTCTGCTAACCTTTCGTTCGCTATTCTGCTAAGCTAAGATACACTCCCAGAGGGCGGCGGCCTAGCGTGTGCAATGCTGCTAAAAGCAGCTAGCGAGCGAACAACTCAGAATGACCACCATTGTGCTGACACTAAACACTATAACACAGGTGTACCTTCATAAAGGATCTATAGCAAACTGAATTAATAAAATTATTATTTCTCTTTTAAACAGACTCACACGTTATATAACAGTGAGTAATTTACCTCAGGCGTATCACTAGCACATCTTATGTTTAATGTGTGTATGTCTTGTACTGTCAATGTTGAGTATACCGGTATTAGGATTTACTACCAGTTTTTAACCATACTATATGCTATTTTAATGCAAAAAGATAAATTATTGCACCATTTTCCCATTTAGTGGTTTCAATAAAGAGAAATAATAATTTTTATCTATTCAGTTTGCTATAGATCCTTATTTAAGGTACACATGTGTAATAGTGTTTAGTGTCAGCACAATACGTGATGAAATTAGCGTTGTGAGGTACTCTTCTTTTTTGTGTATAGTATATTGAGGGAAACGTGGAATCCCTTTTAACCCCCCCATAGCAGCTCAATGCGTCAAGTCAGACAATAAGCGCAGCCTCGATTTCCAACGTACTTTAAATACAGGCAGGAACCAGACTCAGGACTGCAGAACACACAGATCAGCCAGTGACTTCTGTGACTCATAGAATAGCCGGGTCAGGAGCAGGCACCATGACGGCGGACACTGCTGCCGCTTTACCATCGATGGGGGAAGACTGATATTTCTCTATTATTAGAGCTAATAGCCTGATGGCGTGTTTTTCCCACTACAGCTTCCCAGCACTGTTTTTCCGTGGCCTAACCAGTTCAGTTCTGCACATACAGAGCACAGGGCGTTACAGTTCATTACATTGCTGCAGAGTAGCTGCACATACAAAGCACAGGGCGTTACAGTTCATTACATTGCTGCAGAGTAGCTGCACATACAGAGCACAGGGCGTTACAGTTCATTACATTGCTGCAGAGTAGCTGCACATACAGAGCACAGGGTGTTACAGTTCATTACATTGCTGCAGAGTAGCTGCACATACAGAGCACAGGGTGTTACAGTTCATTACATTGCTGCAGAGTAGCTGCACATACAGAGCACAGGGCGTTACAGTTCATTACATTGCTGCAGAGTAGCTGCACATACAGAGCACAGGGTGTTACAGTTCATTACATTGCTGCAGAGTAGCTGCACACACAGAGCACAGGGCGTTACAGTTCATTACATTGCTGCAGAGTAGCTGCACATACAGAGCACAGGGTGTTACAGTTCATTACATTGCTGCAGAGTAGCTGCATATACAGAGCACAGGGCGTTACAGTTCATTACATTGCTGCAGAGTAGCTGCACATACAGAGCACAGGGCGTTACAGTTCATTACATTGCTGCAGAGAAGCTGCACATACAGAGCACAGGGCGTTACAGTTCATTACATTGCTGCAGAGTAGCTGCACACACAGAGCACAGGGCGTTACAGTTCATTACATTGCTGCAGAGTAGCTGCACATACAGAGCACAGGGCGTTACAGTTCATTACATTGCTGCAGAGTAGCTGCACATACAGAGCACAGGGCGTTACAGTTCATTACATTGCTGCAGAGAAGCTGCACATACAGAGCACAGGGTGTTACAGTTCATTACATTGCTGCAGAGTAGCTGCACATACAGAGCACAGGGCGTTACAGTTCATTACATTGCTGCAGAGTAGCTGCACATACAGAGCACAAGGCGTTACAGTTCATTACATTGCTGCAGAGTAGCTGCACATACAGAGCACAAGGCGTTACAGTTCATTACATTGCTGCAGAGTAGCTGTACACACAGAGCACAGGGCGTTACAGTTCATTACATTGCTGCAGAGTAGCTGCACATACAGAGCACAGGGCGTTACAGTTCATTACATTGCTGCAGAGTAGCTGCACATACAGAGCACAGGGCGTTACAGTTCATTACATTGCTGCAGAGTAGCTGCACACACAGAGCACAGGGTGTTACAGTTCATTACATTACTGCAGAGTAGCTGCACATACAGAGCACAGGGCGTTACAGTTCATTACATTGCTGCAGAGTAGCTGCACACACAGAGCACAGGGCGTTACAGTTCATTACATTGCTGCAGAGTAGCTGCACATACAGAGCACAAGGCGTTACAGTTCATTACATTGCTGCAGAGTAGCTGTACACACAGAGCACAGTGCATTACAGTTCATTACATTGCTGCAGAGTAGCTGCACATACAGAGCACAGGGCGTTACAGTTCATTACATTGCTGCAGAGTAGCTGCACATACAGAGCACAGGGTGTTACAGTTCATTACATTGCTGCAGAGTAGCTGTACACACAGAGCACAGTGCATTACAGTTCATTACATTACTGCAGAGTAGCTGCACATACAGAGCACAGGGCGTTACAGTTCATTACATTGCTGCAGAGTAGCTGCACACACAGAGCACAGGGCGTTACAGTTCATTACATTGCTGCAGAGTAGCTGCACATACAGAGCACAAGGCGTTACAGTTCATTACATTGCTGCAGAGTAGCTGCACATACAGAGCACAGGGTGTTACAGTTCATTACATTGCTGCAGAGTAGCTGCACACACAGAGCACAGGGCGTTACAGTTCATTACATTGCTGCAGAGTAGCTGCACATACAGAGCACAAGGCGTTACAGTTCATTACATTGCTGCAGAGTAGCTGCACATACAGAGCACAGGGCGGTACAGTTCATTACATTGCTGCAGAGTAGCTGCACATACAGAGCACAGGGTGTTACAGTTCATTACATTGCTGCAGAGTAGCTGCACATACAGAGCACAGGGCGTTACAGTTCATTACATTGCTGCAGAGTAGCTGCACATACAGAGCACAAGGTGTTACAGTTCATTACATTGCTGCAGAGTAGCTGCACATACAGAGCACAGGGTGTTACAGTTCATTACATTGCTGCAGAGTAGCTGCACATACAGAGCACAGGGCGTTACAGTTCATTACATTGCTGCAGAGTAGCTGCACATACAGAGCACAGGGTGTTACAGTTCATTACATTGCTGCAGAGTAGCTGCACATACAGAGCACAGGGCGTTACAGTTCATTACATTGCTGCAGAGTAGCTGCACATACAGAGCACAGGGTGTTACAGTTCATTACATTGCTGCAGAGTAGCTGCACATACAGAGCACAGGGCGTTACAGTTCATTACATTGCTGCAGAGTAGCTGCACACACAGAGCACAGGGTGTTACAGTTCATTACATTGCTGCAGAGTAGCTGCACATACAGAGCACAGGGTGTTACAGTTCATTACATTGCTGCAGAGTAGCTGCACACACAGAGCACAGGGTGTTACAGTTCATTACATTGCTGCAGAGTAGCTGCACATACAGAGCACAGGGTGTTACAGTTCATTACATTGCTGCAGAGTAGCTGCACATACAGAGCACAGGGCGTTACAGTTCATTACATTGCTGCAGAGTAGCTGCACATACAGAGCACAGGGCGTTACAGTTCATTACATTGCTGCAGAGTAGCTGCACATACAGAGCACAGGGCGTTACAGTTCATTACATTGCTGCAGAGTAGCTGCACATACAGAGCACAGGGCGTTACAGTTCATTACATTGCTGCAGAGTAGCTGCACATACAGAGCACAGGGCGTTACAGTTCATTACATTGCTGCAGAGTAGCTGCACACACAGAGCACAGGGCGTTACAGTTCATTACATTGCTGCAGAGTAGCTGCACATACAGAGCACAGGGCGTTACAGTTCATTACATCGCTGCAGAGTAGCTGCACACACAGAGCACAGGGCGTTACAGTTCATTACATTGCTGCAGAGTAGCTGCACATACAGAGCA
Source organism: Pseudophryne corroboree (assembly GCF_028390025.1). NCBI lineage: Eukaryota > Metazoa > Chordata > Amphibia > Anura > Myobatrachidae > Pseudophryne > Pseudophryne corroboree. Next base: position 806,668,035 of record NC_086446.1, read on the forward strand.
CAGGGCGTTACAGTTCATTACATTGCTGCAGAGTAGCTGCACATACAGAGCACAGGGCGTTACAGTTCATTACATTGCTGCAGAGTAGCTGCACATACAGAGCACAGGGCGTTACAGTTCATTACATTGCTGCAGAGTAGCTGCACATACAGAGTACAGGGTGTTACAGTTCATTACATTGCTGCAGAGTAGCTGCACATACAGAGCACAGGGCGTTACAGTTCATTACATTGCTGCAGAGTAGCTGCACAACATACAGAGCACAGGGCGTTACAGTTCATTACATTGCTGCAGAGTAGCTGCACATACAGAGCACAGGGCGTTACAGTTCATTACATTGCTGCAGAGTAGCTGCACATACAGAGCACAGGGCGTTACAGTTCATTACATTGCTGCAGAGTAGCTGCACACACAGAGCACAGGGCGTTACAGTTCATTACATTGCTGCAGAGTAGCTGCACATACAGAGCACAGGGCGTTACAGTTCATTACATCGCTGCAGAGTAGCTGCACACACAGAGCACAGGGTGTTACAGTTCATTACATTGCTGCAGAGTAGCTGCACACATAGAGCACAGGGCGTTACAGATCATTACATTGCTGCAGAGTAGCTGCACATACAGAGCACAAGGCGTTACAGTTCATTACATTGCTGCAGAGTAGCTGCACACACAGAGCACAGGGCGTTACAGTTCATTACATTGCTGCAGAGTAGCTGCACATACAGAGCACAGGGCGTTACAGTTCATTACATTGCTGCAGAGTAGCTGCACATACAGAGCACAGGGCGTTACAGTTCATTACATTGCTGCAGAGTAGCTGCACATACAGAGCACAGGGCGTTACAGTTCATTACATTGCTGCAGAGTAGCTGCACATACAGAGTACAGGGTGTTACAGTTCATTACATTGCTGCAGAGTAGCTGCACATAAAGAGCACAGGGCGTTACAGTTCATTACATTGCTGCAGAGTAGCTGCACAACATACAGAGCACAGGGTGTTACAGTTCATTACATTGCTGCAGAGTAGCTGCACAACATACAGAGCACAGGGTGTTACAGTTCATTACATTGCTGCAGAGTAGCTGCACATACAGAGCACAGGGTGTTACAGTTCATTACATTGCTGCAGAGTAGCTGCACACACAGAGCACAGGGTGTTACAGTTCATTACATTGCTGCAGAGTAGCTGCACATACAGAGTACAGGGCGTTACAGTTCATTACATTGCTGCAGAGTAGCTGCACATACAGAGCACAGGGTGTTACAGTTCATTACATTGCTGCAGAGTAGCTGCACATACAGAGCACAGGGCGTTACAGTTCATTACATTGCTGCAGAGTAGCTGCACATACAGAGTACAGGGCGTTACAGTTCATTACATTGCTGCAGAGTAGCTGCACAACATACAGAGCACAGGGTGTTACAGTTCATTACATTGCTGCAGAGTAGCTGCACAACATACAGAGCACAGGGTGTTACAGTTCATTACATTGCTGCAGAGTAGCTGCACATATAGAGCACAGGGCGTTACAGTTCATTACATTGCTGCAGAGTAGCTGCACAACATACAGAGCACAGGGTGTTACAGTTCATTACATTGCTGCAGAGTAGCTGCACACACAGAGCACAGGGCGTTACAGTTCATTACATTGCTGCAGAGTAGCTGCACACACAGAGCACAGGGTGTTACAGTTCATTACATTGCTGCAGAGTAGCTGCACATACAGAGCACAGGGTGTTACAGTTCATTACATTGCTGCAGAGTAGCTGCACATACAGAGCACAGGGCGTTACAGTTCATTACATTGCTGCAGAGTAGCTGCACATACAGAGCACAGGGTGTTACAGTTCATTACATTGCTGCAGAGTAGCTGCACATACAGAGCACAGGGCGTTACAGTTCATTACATTGCTGCAGAGTAGCTGCACACACAGAGCACAGGGTGTTACAGTTCATTACATTGCTGCAGAGTAGCTGCACATACAGAGCACAGGGCGTTACAGTTCATTACATTGCTGCAGAGTAGCTGCACATACAGAGCACAGGGTGTTACAGTTCATTACATTGCTGCAGAGTAGCTGCACACACAGAGCACAGGGCGTTACAGTTCATTACATTGCTGCAGAGTAGCTGCACATACAGAGCACAGGGCGTTACAGTTCATTACATTGCTGCAGAGTAGCTGCACATACAGAGCACAGGGCGTTACAGTTCATTACATTGCTGCAGAGTAGCTGCACATACAGAGCACAGGGCGTTACAGTTCATTACATTGCTGCAGAGTAGCTGCACATACAGAGCACAGGGCGTTACAGTTCATTACATTGCTGCAGAGTAGCTGCACACACAGAGCACAGGGTGTTACAGTTCATTACATTGCTGCAGAGTAGCTGCACATACAGAGCACAGGGTGTTACAGTTCATTACATTGCTGCAGAGTAGCTGCACATACAGAGCACAGGGCGTTACAGTTCATTACATTGCTGCAGAGTAGCTGCACATACAGAGCACAGGTTGTTACAGTTCATTACATTGCTGCAGAGTAGCTGCACATACAGAGCACAGGGAGTTACAGTTCATTACATTGCTGCAGAGTAGCTGCACACACAGAGCACAGGGTGTTACAGTTCATTACATTGCTGCAGAGTAGCTGCACATACAGAGCACAGGGCGTTACAGTTCATTACATTGCTGCAGAGTAGCTGCACATACAGAGCACAGGGCGTTACAGTTCATTACATTGCTGCAGAGTAGCTGCACATACAGAGCACAGGGCGTTACAGTTCATTACATTGCTGCAGAGTAGCTGCACATACAGAGCACAGGGCGTTACAGTTCATTACATTGCTGCAGAGTAGCTGCACATACAGAGCACATGGCGTTACAGTTCATTACATTGCTGCAGAGTAGCTGCACACACAGAGCACAGGGTGTTACAGTTCATTACATTGCTGCAGAGTAGCTGCACATACAGAGCACAGGGCGTTACAGTTCATTACATTGCTGCAGAGTAGCTGCACATACAGAGCACAGGGCGTTACAGTTCATTACATTGCTGCAGAGTAGCTGCACATACAGAGCACAGGTTGTTACAGTTCATTACATTGCTGCAGAGTAGCTGCACACACAGAGCACAGGGCGTTACAGTTCATTACATTGCTGCAGAGTAGCTGCACATACAGAGCACAGGGTGTTACAGTTCATTACATTGCTGCAGAGTAGCTGCACATACAGAGCACAGGGTGTTACAGTTCATTACATTGCTGCAGAGTAGCTGCACATACAGAGCACAGGGTGTTACAGTTCATTACATTGCTGCAGAGTAGCTGCACATACAGAGTACAGGGTGTTACAGTTCATTACATTGCTGCAGAGTAGCTGCACATACAGAGCACAGGGCGTTACAGTTCATTACATTGCTGCAGAGTAGCTACACACACAGAGCACAGGGTGTTACAGTTCATTACATTGCTGCAGAGTAGCTGCACATACAGAGCACAGGGTGTTACAGTTCATTACATTGCTGCAGAGTAGCTGCACATACAGAGCACAGGGCGTTACAGTTCATTACATTGCTGCAGAGTAGCTGCACATACAGAGCACAGGGCGTTACAGTTCATTACATTGCTGCAGAGTAGCTGCACATACAGAGCACAGGGCGTTACAGTGCATTACATTGCTGCAGAGTAGCTGCACATACAGAGCACAGGGTGTTACAGTTCATTACATTGCTGCAGAGTAGCTGCACATACAGAGCACAGGGTGTTACAGTTCATTACATTGCTGCAGAGTAGCTGCACATACAGAGCACAGGGTGTTACAGTTCATTACATTGCTGCAGAGTAGCTGCACATACAGAGCACAGGGTGTTACAGTTCATTACATTGCTGCAGAGTAATAATAATAATAATAATAATAATAATAATTTTATTTATATAGCGCTCTTTCTCCAATAGGACTCAAGGCGCTTAACAGATACATAGCATAATATAGTACAGAAAATAATGAAGTACATTTTCATAAAATACAGAAGCATGGAGATACTAAAAGGGACATTATGGAAATGCTGAGTAAAAAGGAAAGTCTTGAGTCTACTTTTGAAGGATTCTATAGTTGGGGCCTCTCGCACTGTGCGGGGAAGTGAGTTCCATAGAGTCGGAGTCGCATGACTAAAAGCTCGACCCCCAGATGAATTACGGGAGATTCTAGGTACTGCTAAAAGTCCTTCATCTACAGATCGCAGTAATGGAGTGGGGCAGTATGGGGTCAGAAGCTGCTTCAGGTACCTTGGGCCCTGGTCATGTAATGCTTTGAAACTCAGTAAGCCAATCTTGAAGATGATTCGCCATCGTACAGGCAGCCAGTGAAGGGAGTAGAGGATGGGTGTAATGTGGCTAGAACGGTGCTGGTTGGTTAATAGCCTGGCAGCTGTGTTTTGCACCAGCTGTAAGCGTTGCAATTCTTTTGCTGGTAGACCAAGGTAGAGGGCATTACAGTAGTCTAATCGAGATGATACAAATGCATGGATGACTTTTGGCAGATCATCTGAGGGAATTAAGTGCTTGATTCTGGCTATGTTCCTCAGGTGAAAGAATGAGGATTTGATTGTGGATGATATCTGATGTTTAAGTGTCAAGCCACCATCCAGGACAACGCCAAGATTCCGCACACGATCACTGGTCTGTAATTCTGAATCCCCCAGTGTAAGTCCAGTTGGTTGGCTATGCTGCAGTCTTGTCCTTTGATGTTGCAGTCCTATCAGAGGGACCTCTGTTTTATCTGGGTTCAGTCGCAGCCAACTGGCACTCATCCATCCCTTGGAGCTCAGCTAGACAGCCATTTAGGATTGCTATTGGGTTATCAGTGCCCGGAGCAAAGGACAAGTACAGTTGTGTATCATCTGCATAGCAGTGGTAGACCAGGCCATGGCGTCTGATTATTTCACCCAGCGGGAGCATGTATACTGCAAAAAGCATGGGGGATAGTATAGAACCTTGTGGGACACCACATAGCAATGGCACTGGTGGGGATGAGTATAATCCAGATGATACTCTCTGTGACCTGCCTGTGAGAAATGATTTGAACCAGCTTAGGACTGTGCCATCCAGACCACAGAAATGTATCAGTCGCTCAATCAGAAGCCCATGGTACACAGTATCAAATGCTGCCGAGAGATCCAGAAGGATTAATATTGAACAGTCACCTCTGTCTTTTGCCATCAGAAGATCATTTAACACACACACCAGGGCTGTTTCAGTGCTATGTCTTCTCCTGAATCCTGATTGGAATGGATCATAAATATCATGGGTTGTCAGGCGGGTTTCCAGTTGATTTGCATCGACTTTCTCAATAACCTTTCCTAGGAAAGGAAGGTTTGATACCGGTCTGTAGTTGGTCATGCAGTCGGGATCTAAATTAGGTTTTTTAAGAAGCGGTCTAACAATTGCTTCCTTTAGGGGTGCAGGAAAAATGCCTGTCTGCAAAGAGCATTGAACAATTTTTGTAAAGACAGGACCAATTATATCCATACAACCTATTAGAAGCTTGGTTGAGGCTGGGTCCAGATCACAGGTGGTGGGACGCAAAATTCGAGCAATTTCAGCAGTGTCCTTTACATCCACTGGGTCAAAGCTGGTCCATGAAGGCAGGTAGCTTATATTGGCAGGCTTTGTAGTTTGGCACTCCTTTGATGGCACTGTGGAGATTCCAGCCCGGATGGTGGATATTTTATCTGCAAAGAAGTTTGCAAACTCGTTGCATCTTGCCTGGGAGAGGGTCTCATCAGTCTGCAGGCATGCTGGCTTGCAAAGCATCTCCACTGTGCGGAAAAGCTGAGCTGGCCTATTGTTTGCTGCTGTGATCTCATTTGACAGGAACTGTGCCTTCTTACGAGTGATTGTCGATTGATATTCTTCGTTATGCTTTATTAGTTACACATACAGAGTAGCTGCACATACAGAGCACAGGGTGTTACAGTTCATTACATTGCTGCAGAGTAGCTGCACATACAGAGCACAGGGCGTTACAGTTCATTACATTGCTGCAGAGTAGCTGCACACACAGAGCACAGGGTGTTACAGTTCATTACATTGCTGCAGAGTAGCTGCACATACAGAGCACAGGGCGTTACAGTTCATTACATTGCTGCAGAGTAGCTGCACACACAGAGCACAGGGCGTTACAGTTCATTACATTGCTGCAGAGTAGCTGCACACAAAGAGCACAGGGCGTTACAGTTCATTACATTGCTGCAGAGTAGCTGCACATACAGAGCACAGGGTGTTACAGTTCATTACATTGCTGCAGAGTAGCTGCACATACAGAGCACAGGGTGTTACAGTCCATTACATTGCTGCAGAGTAGCTGCACATACAGAGCACAGGGTGTTACAGTTCATTACATTGCTGCAGAGTAGCTGCACATACAGAGCACAGGGCGTTACAGTTCATTACATTGCTGCAGAGTAGCTGCACATACAGAGCACAGGGTGTTACAGTTCATTACATTGCTGCAGAGTAGCTGCACACACAGAGCACAGGGCGTTACAGTTCATTACATTGCTGCAGAGTAGCTGCACATACAGAGCACAGGGTGTTACAGTTCATTACATTGCTGCAGAGTAGCTGCACACACAGAGCACAGGGTGTTACAGTTCATTACATTGCTGCAGAGTAGCTGCACATACAGAGCACAGGGCGTTAAAGTTCATTACATTGCTGCAGAGTAGCTGCACATACAGAGCACAGGGCGTTACAGTTCATTACATTGCTGCAGAGTAGCTGCACACACAGAGCACAGGGCGTTAAAGTTCATTACATTGCTGCAGAGTAGCTGCACATACAGAGCACAGGGCGTTACAGTTCATTACATTGCTGCAGAGTAGCTGCACACACAGAGCACAGGGCAATACAGTTCATTACATTTCTGCAGAGTAGCTGCACATACAGAGCACAGGGTGTTACAGTTCATTACATTGCTGCAGAGTAGCTGCACATACAGAGCACAGGGCGTTACAGTTCATTACGTTGCTGCAGAGTAGCTGCACATACAGAGCACAGGGCGTTACAGTTCATTACATTGCTGCAGAGTAGATGCACATACAGAGCACAGGGTGTTACAGTTCATTACATTGCTGCAGAGTAGCTGCACATACAGAGCACAGGGCGTTACAGTTCATTACATTGCTGCAGAGTAGCTGCACATACAGAGCACAGGGCGTTACAGTTCATTACATTGCTGCAGAGTAGCTGCACACACAGAGCACAGGGCCCTTACAATTACATACACTGCAGCAGAGTGGCTGCACATACAAAGGAAGCATCCCAGGTTCTAGTAACAACCGGGACCAAGAGACAGTGCGGCCACAGAGAGTCCCAATCCATTGCGTCTGGCATGATACAGTATTCTGGTCACCTGACAGCAACTGGGACCCACCGGAAAACAGTACCCAAGAAAGCCTTTTTGAGGTTATACGAATGTAAGTGCCTTCTGGGTAGCCACGACTTCTCTTCAGGTCCATAGTCCTTCCAATGGACTAAGACCTGGACTTGACCTTGGGGGTCATTCCGAGTTGTTCGCACGGTAAAAATCTTCGCATCACATCGATTTTCCGCTTAATGCGCATGCGCAATGTCCGCACTGCGACTGCGCCAAGTAAATTTGCTATGCACTTAGGAATTTTACTCACGGCATTTTCATCGTTCTGGCGATCGTAATGTGATTGACAGGAAATGGGTGTTACTGGGCGGAAACAGGCCGTTTTATGGGCGTGTGGGAAAAAACGCTACGTTTCCGGAAAAAACGCAGGAGTGGCTGGAGAAACAGGGGAGTGTCTGGGCGAACGCTGGGTGTGTTTGTGACGTCAAACCAGGAACGACAAGCAGTGAAATGATCGCAGATGCCGAGTAAGTCTGAAGCTACTCAGATACTGCTACGAGGTGTGTAATCGCAATATTGCGAATACATCGTTCGCAATTTTAAGATGCTAAGATTCACTCCCAGTAGGCGGCGGCTTAGCATGAGCAAATCTGCTAAAATTCACTTGCGAGCGAACAACTCGGAATGACCCCCATTGTACATTCTTGGAAGATTTTCTCAGCAACATACTCTTGGTGGCCATCAGTCATAACTGGAGTTGGCATCTTAGGATGGAAGAACATGAATATGCAGGAAACTATAACTGGTTTGAAGAGAGGGGGTCATTCCGAGTTGATCGCTAGCCGCTTTCGGTCGCAGCGCGGCAATTAGGTGAAAAAGCGGCATTTCTGCGCATGCGTATGGTGCGCAGTGCGCACGCGTGACGTACTTTCACACAAAACTATGCAGTTTCACACAAGGTCTAGCGACGCTTTTCAATCGCACTGCTGATCGGTGAGTGATTGACAGGAAGTGGGTGTTTCTGGGTGGTAACTGACCATTTTCGGGGGAGTGTGTGTAAAAACACAGGCGTGCCCGGTAAAAACGCAGGAGTGGCTGGGGAAATGGGGGAGTGGCTGGCCGAACGCAGGGCGTGTTTGTGACGTCAAAACAGGAACTAAACAGTCTGAAGTGATCGCTAGCTAGGAGTAGGTCTCGAGCTACTCAGAAACTGTACAATCTTTTTTTGTAGCAGCGCTGCAATCATTTCGTTCGCACTTCTGCTAAGCTAAGATACACTCCCAGAGGGCGGCGGCCTATCGATTGCAATGCTTCTAAAAGCAGCTAGCGAGCGAACAACTCGGAATGAAAAGTGTCGGGAATTTTTAAGGCTCACTTGTTTTATTACCTGGAATGAACCAATGTACTTAGGACTAAACGTTTTCGAGAGTTGACGAAGTCTTAAGTTCTGAGTGAACAGCCACACTTTACCTCCCGCTATGAAATTACAAGGCGTTTCGATAAAGATCCACAAAAACTTTTCCATAAAAAAGAGGCCTCATTGGGCGGTATTCAATTCTTTTCACCCCCATCCACATCCTTTCTGTTTCCGCTGACGGGTGTGGTATCATCATTTCAGCTCGCTACTCCTGGGGTAGCGAGGCGCCCTAACCCTTTACGCAGCTAAACCTGATTACTATGGGTGCGATAAGTGCAATAACGAAGATCACTTTGGAAAGGAGATTGGGCGTGATATATCATTTGAATACCACCCATTGAGAGCAAAGTGCTGTGAACCTCAGGCAGATTACTGGATTCCAGAGAAGAAAATTAATTGGCTCTTGGGTGATGTCCATAGACACAAAGAAAAGGAGATACATTGGTGGAAGAATGACAGGCATTAAATTCAGCCAAAGGTAGATATTCTGGCCAATTGTTAGGATATTTGGAGATGTAACAGCAGACATATTGCTCCGGAGTGTCACGGCTGTAGTTATTTGTGAATCCGGGCTAGGATTAGATACTGGGTCTGGACTTGAGAACTGAGGGCAGAATTGGGCAGGCTTGAGATATCTCCTCCTCATGCAGATGTGGCAGGTTGGCAAATGAGTCTGGAGAGGAATGTGGTAGGTGATCAGCTATGTGGGTACTCGAACGCTGGTGAAGAGAGAGACCCACCAGTGCAATAGATAGCTGGGATGTCACCGATATCGGAATGTCACTGGGATGAGGAGACTAGCGACGGTGATAGATGCTCAGGAGCAGGTTAATCAGAATGCTGGGCTTGACTTAACCAGCGAAGCAGGTTTTTTGGATGTTGGGATTGGCTTTCCAACAAGGTAGGTTTTCATGATGTTGGGATTTCCCAATAAGGCAAGTTACAGCATGCTGGACGGAACCAGCAAAGCAGGTTTTCCGGAATGCTGGATATCGCTGAAGCACAGCAGGTTTTCATAACTGCTTGGTGGACTGTACCAGCACAGCCGTTTTTTTTAGAAGTGCTAGATAGGCTGAACTAGCACAGCAGGTTCTCATGATACTGGACAGAACCAGCACAGCAGGTTTGCAGGAGGCTGGACGGAACCAGCGGAGGTGATTTCCAGAAGGCTGGGCAGAACCAGAACAGCAGGTTTTCCAGATGCTGGACGGGACCAGCAGAGGAGATTTGCAGAAGGCTGGGCGGAACCAGCACAGCAGGTTTTCCGGAATGCTGGATGGCGCTGCATCAGCGCAGCAGATGTTCTGGATGCTGAATGGCACTGTATCAGCGCAGCAGGTTTTACGGAATGCTGGAAGGAACCAGCTGAGTCACTAAGGCCACAGAGATATACGGAATGTCACACCAGTGAATCTGGAAATGCTGCGGAGTGATTGCAGTAGTTGACCTTTAAGAACTTCCAAAGAGTCAGGTAGTGCTGGAGGTGAATACTGCACTGAGGGGGTGAGTCAGACTGGATAACTGCAGTGGCAGATTTTCCAGATGCTAGGGAGCTCAGTGAGATGCTATCAGCATCTCTGGGCTGCAATCGCCTCTGCCTGATTGACAGGCAGAGGTGGTCGCGGGGCGGGAGGGGGTGTGCCAATGGCATTAGAATGCCGTTGGTGGGGCGTGGTCTGGACAACGAAGGCATGTCCGGACCATTGGAGGGGCAGGCCGCAGCGGCTGCATGACGTCACACACAGCTGCTGCAACCCAGGATGCGGCGAGAAGCTCCCAACCTGTGTGTAGGGCCTGACATGCGGGGTGGACTAGCCCTGTGCTGGGCGTCCCCCCGCATGTCTGTGAAACTGATCGTAGATGTGCTAAATTTAACACATCTACAATCAACTCTGGATTACCCCCTATATCTTTAATCAGCAGGAGATTCAGGAGTTCACAACAGACTGAGAGACAACAAAGCACTGACAGCCTTGTCAGAGCTGGGACTTGGAACTTATACCCCTTGCTCACTGCTGACTGGATGAGTGGCTCACATGATGAGGAAGAAATTCCGGATTGGACCCAGGGAGATCAGCTGACCAGGAACTGTCATGACGACGTCCATAGCTGGTTTTGGAGGGAACTCTGGCATGGTGTGGTTTGCATAGATGTGCTATGGCCACTGGACTTGTGGATGCTGGCATGGAAGCATAGCACAGCATGAACAATCCTCAATGATTGCTGTATAGACACAGCATGGAGAGACTTGCTGAATTCAGTATTCACACAGAAGGTTAATCAACACAAGTGCAACTCGTTAGCAACTCTCACCTTCCAGACAGAGAACTCAGCACTCAGGGAACTCATGGTACTGGTGAGCTATTTATCCCAGTGAGCAGGAAACATGCATGATCCAGGACAGATGGCAGAGGTAAGTCACCAAATGATATGAATTTAGGCAGGATTGTGACACAGAGATTGATTCACCCGCTCAGTTTGTCCATTAGACTGGGGGTGATATGCAGATTGAGTGAACAAAACGTATTCCAGAAATGAGCAACAAACTGGGATCCTCTGTTGGAGACAATGGGGGTAATTCCAAGTTGATCGCAGCAGGATTTTTGTTAGCAATTGGGCAAAACCATGTGCACTGCAGGGGAGGCAGATATAACATGTGCAGAGAGAGTTAGATTTGGGTGGTGTGTGTTCAATCTGCAATCTAATTTGCAGTGTAAAAATAAAGCAGCCAGTATTTACCCTGCACAGAAATAAAATAACCCACCCAAATCTAACTCTTTCTGCACATGTTATATCTGCCTCCCCTGCAGTGCACATGGTGTTGCCTAATTGCTATCAAAAATCCTGCTGCGATCAACTTGGAATTACCCCCAGTGTAAAGAGGCAATCCATGTAGTCTGAAGATATGTTGGATGAATAATGAGACCATAGTCCTAGCACTGAGTAATTTGGTGAGTGAAACAAAATGGGCAAGCTTATTGAAACGAATCACGACTCAAATTATGTTTTTTTGCAGAGGCCAATGGCAAATCGACAATGAAGTCCATTGAGATGTGGGTCCAAGATTTTCTAGCATTGGACAGAGGTAATAATTGTCCAGAAGGAGCGCCAACCGAACAGAGTGATAAATCTTGTACCATCTGAGAAATGGCCTGTAGCTGATTTGTCAGCACCTGAGTCGGATTAGTCAGGACTGGATCCATGATAACAAATTCCATTGTCAGCCAGAATTATTCAGCCATTTATAATATTACGCTCACCTGGTAACCATGCTACTCGTGCACTGACTAGAGAGGACTTCACCTATAGCAGCTGCTTTTACTGGGCAAAGAAAGAACACCCGGTACTAGGATGCCGCCAGGACTTACACAGGTACAAGGAGTCATTGTTTGAACTAGGTGAGAACAGGAATGTGCTGAGGTGGAAATCGGGGAAATAAACTAGATGCAGACTGATGCAAGCAAACAGAGGTAGCAAAGGCTGGGAGCTAAGTCATGAGACAGGCAAATAAATAAGCAGTACTTACTAAGGCAAACAAGATAAGCACAGGTTCATGCAACGGCTGGGAATAAGTAGATATTCCAAATAACAAGGAACAAGTGGCTGGGCAGAAGGCTGGCAAGAACTGACAGAGTATCCATTAAACAATTACAGCAGGGCAGGTGGCTGAATGAATGACACTGCAACTGAGTAGCTGCACATACAGAGACGGGCCCCTTACAATGAATGACACTGCAGCTGAGTAGCTGCACATACAGAGACGGGCCCCTTACAATGGCCCTCATTCCGAGTTGTTCGCTCGCTAGCAGATTTTAGCAGCATTGCACACGCTAGGCCGCCGCCCTCAGGGAGTGTATCTAAGCTTAGCATAATTGCGAACGAAAGATTAGCAGAATTGCATATAGAAATTTCTTAGCAGTTTCTGAGTAGCTCGAGACTTACTCCTACACTGCGATCAGCTCAGCCCGTTTTGTTCCTGGTTTGACGTCACAAACACGCCCTGCGTTCGGCCAGCCACTCCCCCATTTCTCCAGACACTCCCGCGTTTTTCCCTGGCACGCCTGCGTTTTTCCGCACACTCCCAGAAAACGGTCAGTTTCCGCCCAGAAACACCCACTTCCTGTCAATCACACTCCGATCACTTCAACGATGAAAATTCTTTGTTCGGACGTGAGTAAATCTACTAAGTTTTGTGCTAAAATACTTAGCACATGCGCACTGCATACCATGCGCATGCGCATTTTTGCCTTAATCGCTCCATTGCGAAAATCGTCAACGAGCGAATAACTCGGAATGACCCCAATGAATGACACTGCAGATGAGTAGCTGCACATACAGAGACGGGCCCTTTACAATGAATGACACTGCAGGTGAATAGCGGCACATACAGAGACGGGCCCCTTACAATGAATGACACTGCAGATGAGTAGCTGCACATACAGAGATGGCCCCCTTACAATGAATGACACTGCAGATGAGTAGCTGCACATACAGAGACGGGCCCCTTACAATGAATGACACTGCAGATGAGTAGCTGCAAATACAGAGACGGGCCCCTTACAATGAATGACACTGCAGATGAGTAGCTGCACATACAGAGGGGGTAATTCAGATCTGATCTCTGGGCTGTTAATTTTGCTGTCCTGCAATCAGATAGTCGCCGCCTCCAGGGGGAGTGTATATTCGCTGTGCAGGTGTGGGATCCTATGTGTACACCGAGCTGCTAAAATGCACTTTGTGCAGTGTGCTCGCAGCCCAGGACTTACTCCTACAGTGCTATGAGAACAGGCTGATCTGGGCTGGTGCTGACGTCACACACCCTCCCTGAAAACACTTGGAGACGCCTGCGTTTTTCTGAACACTCCCTGTAAATGGTGAGTTGCCACCAACAAACAGCTTTTTCCTGTCAATCACCTTGCTAACACCCATGTGAATGGAATTTTCGGACCATTCCATCGCTGACCGGCGATGCCCGTTGTTGTTGTCCAACACCCGTGCGCATTGCGGTGCATAAACATGCGCATTTAGTACCTGATCGCCGTCAGCGAATGACACTGCGGCTGCTAATAACAGCCAGGACCAGCAATTAGTGCGGCCACAGAGTTATGGTTGCCTAGCAACCATCGGGACTATAACTGCGGCTGGCCTGATGCAGTGTCCTGGTCATCTAGCAACAACAGGGACCCACTGAACCTGTGAGCCGCTGTGGAGGCTCCTAACAAGCATAGCCCAGGTCTTTGGGATTCTGTAGATATATCGTCAACATCGACTAATTGAATTAAAACGGCAATAGAAATAAATCCTAAACCGGGCTTGCAAAGCATTTATTTCTATTGGTCAACCCTGCGTGTAGTATATATACCCCTTAGACTCTTTCCAGTCCATGACAGTAACTAACCATGCCCCAGGCTTTAGATTCCAGTTCATGTAAGCATTTGAGCATAGCTTATGAATCTCTATGTTCTGCAGACTCGCCCGTCCAGTTTGGCACCACTTATCCTGAGGGTACAGACTCTAAAGAGCGCTGGTTTTCACCTGCTGCACGGGTCACAGGTCATCCCTATCATTTGGGACACCAAATGATAGGGATGATGTTGGGAAGGCTGTGTCTTGGCAGGAAACAGGCCCACATAACTGAGCATATTCCAGGCCTTACACCCTTTCCAGTACATGTAAGTAACTGAGCATATTCCAGGCCTTACACCCTTTCCTGTACATGTAAGTAACTGAGCATATTCCAGGCCTTACACCCTTTCCAGTAGATGTAAGTAACTGAGCATATTCCAGGCCTTACACCCTTTTCCAGTACATGTAAGTAACTGAGCATATTCCAGGCCTTACACCCTTTCCAGTAGATGTAAGTAACTGAGCATATTCCAGGCCTTACACCCTTTCCAGTAGATGTAAGTAACTGAGCATATTCCAGGCCTTACACCCTTTTCCAGTACATGTAAGTAACTGAGCACATTCCAGGCCTTACACCCTTTCCAGTAGATGTAAGTAATTGAGCATATTCCAGGCCTTACACCCTTTCCAGTACATGTAATTAATTTAGCATATTCCAGGCCTTACACCCTTTCCATTACATGTAAGTAACTGAGCATATTCCAGGCCTTACACGCTTTCCAGTACATGTAAGTAACTGAGCATATTCCGGACCTTACACCCTTTCCAGTACATGTAAGTAACTAAGCATATTCTGGACCTTACACCCTTTCCAGTACACATAAGTAACTGAGCATATTCCAGGCTTTAAACCCTTTCCAGTAGATGTAAATAACTGAGCATATTCCAGGCCTTACACCCTTTCCAGTAGATGTAAGTAATGGAGCATATTTCAGGCCTTACACCCTTTCCAGTACATGTAAGTAACTGAGCATATTCCAGACCTTACACCATTTCTAGTACATGTAAGTAACTGAGCATATTCAGGCCTTATACCCTTTCCAGTACATGTAAGTGAATGAGCATATTCCGGATTTACACCCTTTCCAGTACATGTAAGTAACTGGGAATATTCCAGGCCTTACACCCTTTCCACTACATGTAAGTAACTGGGCATATTCCGGACCTTACACCCTTTCCAGTACATGTAAGTAACTGAGCGTATTCCAGGCCTTACACCCTTTCCAGTACATGTAAGTAACTTAGCGTATTCCAGGCCTTACACCCTTTCCAGTACATGTAAGTAACTGAGGATATTCCAGGCCTTACACCCTTTCCACTACACGTAAGTAACTGAGCATATTCCAGATCTTACACCCTTTCCAGTACATGTAAGTAACTGAGCATATTCCGGACCTTACACCCTTTCCAGTACATGTAAGTAACTGAGCATATTCCAGGCCTTACACCCTTTCCACTACATGTAAGTAACTGGGCATATTCCGTACCTTACTCCCTTTGCAGTACATGTAAGTAACTGGGCATATTCTGGACATTACACCCTTTCCAGTACATGTAAGTAACTGAGCATATTCCAGCCTTACACCATTTCCAGTACATGTAAGTAACGGAGCATATTCTGGCCGTTACACCCTTTCCAGTACATGTAAGTAACTGAGCATATTCCAGGCCTTACACCCTTTCCAGTACATGTAAGTAACTGAGCATATTCCGGACCTTACACCCTTTCCAGTACATGTAAGTAACTAAACATATTCCGGACATTACAGCCTTTTCAGTATATGTAAATAACTGGGAATATTCCAGGCCTTACACCCTTTCCAGTACATGTAAGTAACTGGGCATATCCCAGACCTTACTCCCTTTGCAGTACATGTAAGTAACTGAGCGGATTTCGGACCTTACACCCTTTCCAGTACATGTAAGTAACTTAGCATATTCCGGACCTTACACCCTTTCCAGTAGATGTAAGTAACTGGGAATATTCCAGGCCTTACACCCTTTCCAGTAGATGTAAGTGACTGAACATATTCCAGGCCTTACACCCTTTCCAGTACATGTAAATAACTGAGCATATTCCAGGCCTTACACCCTTTCCAGTACATGTAAGTAACTGAGTGTATTCCAGGCCTTACACCCTTTCCAGTACATGTAAGTAACTGAGCGTATTCCAGGCCTTACACCCTTTCCAGTACATGTAAGTAACTGAGCGTATTCCAGACCTTACTCCCTTTGCAGTACATGTAAGTAACTGAGCGGATTTCGGACCTTACACCCTTTCCAGTACATGTAAGTAACTTAGCATATTCCGGACCTTACACCCTTTCCAGTAGATGTAAGTAACTGGGAATATTCCAGGCCTTACACCCTTTCCAGTACATGTAAGTAACTGAGCGTATTCCAGGCCTTACACTCTTTCCAGTACATGTAAGTAACTGAGCGTATTCCAGGCCTTACACCCTTCCCAGTACATGTGAGTAACTGAGCGTATTCCAGGCCTTACACCCTTTCCAGTACATGTAAGTAACTGAGCATATTCCAGGCCTTACACCCTTTCCAGTACATATAAGTAACTGAGCGTATTCCGGACCTTACACCCTTTCCAGTACATGTAAGTAACTGAGTGTATTCCAGGCCTTACACCCTTTCCAGTACATGTAAGTAACTGAGCGTATTCCAGGCCTTACACCCTTTCCAGTACATGTAAGTAACTGAGCATATTCCGGACCTTACACCCTTTTCAGTACATGTGAGTAACTGAGCGTATTCCAGGCCTTACACCCTTTCCAGTACATGTAAGTAACTGAGTGTATTCCAGGCCTTACACCCTTTCCAGTACATGTAAGTAACTGAGCGTATTCCATGCCTTACACCCTTTCCAGTACATGTAAGTAACTGAGCATATTCCGGACCTTACACCCTTTCCAGTACATGTGAGTAACTGAGCATATTCCAGGCCTTACACCCTTTCCAGTACATTGAAGTAACTGAGCGTATTCCAGGCCTTACACCCTTCCCAGTACATGTGAGTAACTGAGCGTATTCCAGGCCTTACACCCTTTCCAGTACATGTAAGTAACTGAGCATAATCCGGACCTTACACCCTTTCCAGTACATGTAAGTAACTAAGCATATTCCGGACATTACACAATTTCCAGCATATGTAAATAACTGGGAATATTCCAGGCCTTACACCCTTTCCAGTACATGTAAGTAACTGGGCATATTCCAGACCTTACTCCCTTTGCAGTGCATGTAAGTAACTGAGCGGATTTCGGACCTTACACCCTTTCCAGTACATGTAAGTAACTAAGCATATTCCGGACCTTACACCCTTTTTAGTAGATGTAAGTAGATGTATTCCAGGCCTTACACCCTTTCCAGTGCATGTAAGTGATTGAACATATTCCAGGCCTTACACCCTTTCCAGTACATGTAAGTAACTGAGCATATTACAGGCCTTACACCCTTTCCAGTACATGTAAGTAATTGAGCATATTTCAGGCTTTTCACCCTTTCCAGTACATGTAAGTAACTGAGCATATTCCGGACCTTACACCCTTTCCAGTACATGTAAGTAACTGAGCGTATTCCAGGCCTTAAACCCTTTCCAGTACATGTAAGTAACTGAGCGTATTCCAGGCCTTACACCCTTTCCAGTACATGTAAGTAACTGAGCGTATTCCAGGCCTTACACCCTTTCCAGTACATGTAAGTAACTGAGCATATTCTGGACCTTACACCCTTTCCAGTACATGTAAGTAATTTAGCGTATTCCAGGCCTTACACCCTTTCCAGTACATGTAAGTAACTGAGGATATTCCAGGCCTTACACCCTTTCCAGTACATGTAAGTGAGCGTATTCCAGGCCTTACACCCTTTCCACTACACGTAAGTAACTGAGCATATTCCGGACCTTACACCCTTTCCAGTACATGTAAGTAACTGAGCGTATTCCAGGCCTTACACCCTTTCCAGTACATGTAAGCAACTGAGCATATTCTGGACCTTACACCCTTTCCAGTACATGTAAGTAATTTAGCATATTCCGGACCTTACACCCTTTCCAGTAGATGTAAGTAACTGGGAATATTCCAGGCCTTACACCCTTTCCAGTACATGTAAGTGACTGAACATATTCCAGGCCTTACACCCTTTCCAGTACATGTAAGTAACTGAGCATATTCCAGGCCTTTCACCCTTTCCAGTTCATATAAGTAACTGAGCATATTCCGGACCTTACACCCTTTCCAGTACATGTAAGTAACTGAGCGTATTCCAGGCCTTACACTCTTTCCAGTACATGTAAGTAACTGAGCGTATTCCAGGCCTTACACCCTTCCCAGTACATGTGAGTAACTGAGCGTATTCCAGGCCTTACACCCTTTCCAGTACATGTAAGTAACTGAGCATATTCTGGACCTTACACCCTTTCCAGTACATGTAAGTAATTTAGCGTATTCCAGGCCTTACACCCTTTCCAGTACATGTAAGTAACTGAGGATATTCCAGGCCTTACACCCTTTCCAGTACATGTAAGTGAGCGTATTCCAGGCCTTACACCCTTTCCACTACACGTAAGTAACTGAGCATATTCCGGACCTTACACCCTTTCCAGTACATGTAAGTAACTGAGCGTATTCCAGGCCTTACACCCTTTCCAGTACATGTAAGCAACTGAGCATATTCTGGACCTTACACCCTTTCCAGTACATGTAAGTAATTTAGCATATTCCGGACCTTACACCCTTTCCAGTAGATGTAAGTAACTGGGAATATTCCAGGCCTTACACCCTTTCCAGTACATGTAAGTGACTGAACATATTCCAGGCCTTACACCCTTTCCAGTACATGTAAGTAACTGAGCATATTCCAGGCCTTACACCCTTTCCAGTACATGTAAGTAATTGAGCATATTCCAGGCCTTTCACCCTTTCCAGTACATGTAAGTAACTGAGCGTATTCCAGGCCTTACACCCTTTCCAGTACATGTAAGTAACTGAGCGTATTCCAGGCCTTACACCCTTTCCAGTACATGTAAGTAACTGAGCGTATTCCAGGCCTTACACCCTTTCCAGTACATGTAAGTAACTAAGCATATTCCGGACCTTACACCCTTTCCAGTAGATGTAAGTAATTTGGAATATTCCAGGCCTTACACCCTTTCCAGTACATGTAAGTGACTGAGCATATTCCAGGCCTTACACCCTTTCCAGTACATGTAAGTAATTAAGCATATTCCAGGCCTTTCACCCTTTCCAGTACATGTAAGTAACTGAGCGTATTCCAAGCCTTACACCCTTTCCAGTACATGTAAGTAACTGAGCGTATTCCAGGCCTTACACCCTTTCCAGTACATGTAAGCAACTGAGCATATTCTGGACCTTACACCCTTTCCAGTACATGTAAGTAACTGAGCGTATTCCAGGCCTTACACCCTTTCCAGTACATGTAAGTAACTGAGCGTATTCCAGGCCTTACACCCTTTCCAGTACATGTAAGCAACTGAGCATATTCTGGACCTTACACCCTTTCCAGTACATGTAAGTAACTTAGCGTATTCCAGGCCTTACACCCTTTCCAGTACATGTAAGTAACTGAGCATATTCCGGACCTTACACCCTTTTCAGTACATGTAAGTAACTTAGCGTATTCCAGGCCTTACACCCTTTCCAGTACATGTAACTGAGCATATTCCAGGCCTTATACCCTTTCCAGTACATGTAAGTAACTGAGCATATTCCAGGCCTTACACCCTTTCCAGTACATGTAAGTAACTGAGCATATGACAAAGGGCCGTATTCATGTTTGTATACATGTGCAGGTGCGTGTTTTCTAGGTTACGGAATTGCTAATCCTCGCAAGTGAAGCTGCCGCCCAGGAAAGAAGATGGACGCCACCCAAAGCCATCGCAAAGTCTTCCACAATGGCGTACTCATAAACTGCACCGACACAATAACATACAGTATTAAACAGTCCCTTCCTGTCATCTGCGTGTAACAAGTCAGTGCAGGCGCGATTGCGGCACATGCGCAGTCTACTGATAATCGCTGCACGTGGAAACATCAGCATTGCGTACAAACATGAATCAGGCCCAAAGGACGGAGCACATTACAGAGGAGACGTTAGGAAGACAGCGATGCCCAGAAGATTATTAGATTCAACTAGCATCGCTTTACTTAAGTGACGTCGTACAAAATGAACGTTATTGCAGACGCAATCCCTAAAACGCAATGTAGAATAAAACGCAGTTATAATGAACGAATTATCAGACTTTGTATCAGAACGCGGCGTCACGTCTTGTTTTCTGGCCACCCAGTCTCATCTCCAAATCTCTGCCTAGAGACAAAGTGATCCTGAAGCGACGGCTGGCAGATATTTACACCTCCCCAGGCTCCAGCCGGGCGCTATAAATAGAAGGTTACATGTCGGTATTACCTTACACAACACTGTGTCCTAAGGACGGGCTCGAGAACTCCATGTTATTGTTTGTTTATGCGAGGACAACAGTCTCTGTGTCCGTGGCAGAAAGGCAGAATAATAGATATACCACTGTGTCTCCGAGCTGAATAATATACCTAAAATAATGTAAATATCTGCAGATATCATAGTATGTCCACCATGGTGTCTCACACCCCTCAGGCGGCCATGTCAGGGGGAAAGGACTTCTCTGACAGGGCAGACAGCGTGTGACTGACAGTCTTGGAACCTTCAGCAATACTGTTGATTTGTGGCTTCACACGCAGGGGGGGTCTATTCAGATCCGAACGCAGCCGCGCATTCCTACAAAGGTTGCAGCTGCTGCATGATTAACATTAAAGACCGTTTGGGGGGGCGGGCGGGGGAGACAACCAAGCGCTGCCTGGGCGGGCTGCACAAAACGGGGGTGGGTCTAGAATAGTCTCCAAAGCAATTAATAAAAGGGACGCTGCATCGCTGCCACGGTTTTGGCATGCTCCAGCAGAAAAACTGGGGCAGGGTATGCTGGGATGTGTAGTTCCCTCAGCAGCTGGAGGGCCGCCTGGTTTATAACGAGGAGCATATTTCATGCTCGGTACCCTGAAGTGCAGCTACGGGCAGATAACCAGACACGCTCTCCAGGCACTAAGCGCGGGTAACGCTACCTGTATGAGTAATGCATGTACTGTACGAGCAACTGTACTGGTGGCAGGTACTGTACAAGCAACCACACTGAAGGCAGGTACTGTACAAGCAATGCTACCGGGTGCGGGTACTGTCCAGGCAACCCGGACGGACTGGAAGAAAATCTCCTCGTCAGCTGAAGGTATTCAGCGCTCTCTTTTACCTGCACCACACTCTGAGGCGCTGTCCATCATCCGCTTGTTCGTCTGGCATCCTGCGTTGTCTGCTGCTGCGATGTGTCTCCATTACCGGCGCTCCCAGGCCTGGTAGCCATTGTCAGTCTCTACCGCCCACTACACGCCGGCAGTTCCCTCCGAAACCAGTCATGGACGGAGCCATGACAGTTCTGATCAGCTGACTGCCCAGGATCCAATGAGGAACTATTTCACAGTCATGTGATCATCACCACCATTCAGCAGCAAGCTAAGGGTATAAATCCTGAATCCCAGCACAGGCAAATTGCCAGTGCTTTGTTGTCTATCAGCCTGTTGTGAGCGCTAGACTCTCCTGTTGAAGTCAAGTCTAGCGCAGTTTCCATCTCCAGTACTCCTTGGCTTCCTGAGCTATCCAGTTCAGCATCGCAGCATATCCAGATTCACCGGTACAGCCAATCCCAGTGATCCTGAAGCACTCACTGCTCAGTTCATCACCGCAGCATATCCAGATTCACCGGTATAGTTAATCCCAGTGATCCTGAAGGACTGCTCAGTTCATCATCGCAGCATTTCCAATTCGCTGGTACAGCCTATCCCAGCATTCCTGAAGAGCTGCCCTGCAATCCATTGCAGCATTACCCAATTATCTGTGACAGCCTATCCCAGCGTTCCTGTAAATCTGCTTCTGCAAATCCATTGCAGCATTTCCAGATTCACTGGTTAATCTCATCCCAGTGATTGTGAACCCTCAGTGTTATGGACTTCCCAGCTATTCCAATGTCCTGGTTACTCATCACCCCGTGTTCCAGTTTCCCATATAGCTGGTACCACGTCACCAACTCTATTCACCTGATACAGCATCCAGTCAGGTGTTCCAACTTTACCAAACTACCATGTCTATGAATGAATAGATCCTACATTGAGCCAGCCCAACTCTGTCCTAAGGTCCCGAGCCAAAACCCAGCAGCTCAACCTAGTGTGGATTCAAAAACAGACCTAGCCGTGACACAGCATACGCTCCTCACATATAAAGTCCCCAATTGCTCCACTGCCTCCTACATCACTGATCCCTGTGTCCACACTCCCCCTGCGGTCTCCACTCCTCCTCTCACCACTGCCGGCTCCTCACTCCTACATCACTGATCCCTGTGTCCACACTCCCCCTGCGGTCTCCACTCCTCCTCTCACCACTGCCGGCTCCTCACTCCTACATCACTGATCCCTGTGTCCACACTCCCCCTGCGGTCTCCACTCCTCCTCTCACCACTGCCAGCTCCTCACTCCTACATCACTGATCCCTGTGTCCACACTCCCCCTGCGGTCTCCACTCCTCCTCTCACCACTGCCGGCTCCTCACTCCTACATCACTGATCCCTGTGTCCACACAGAGCCGGCCCTATACAATATGATGCCCTAGGCAAGAATTTGGCTGGTGCCCCCTAGCACCGCCGCTAGTTCCACCTCTGACCCTGCACCTCTTTCCCAGCACCATCACCCCTCACCCATAACAGTCCTTATTTTGGTGTTTGTACCCCCTATATTTTAAATAGTAATAGTTCGCTTATTTGGCGCACAGCCCAAACAGGGGTATGTTTTTGCTGGCAAGGGGCATGGCCACACAATAGTAACCCCAATTCAAATTATGCCACACAGTACTGCAACTTTATTCACATTTGATCATGCAATAGTGTCCATAATTCACATTACATCCCACAGTAGTATTAACATTATTAATGCCCTTATACACATAATGACACACATAGTGCCCCTTACACATATGCCGCACATTATTAATGCCCTTATACACAGACACACATAGTGCCCCCTACACATTTTCTGCACATTATTAGTGCCCCTATACACATAATGACACACATACAGTAGTACCCTGTTACACATATGCCGCACATTATGAATGCCCTTATACACATAATGATACACATTGTGGCCCTTTACACATATGTTGCATATTATTAAATCATTTTTACATGACACACATAATGCTCCTTACACAACACTACTGCACAACCAACCCACTCACATGCACACAGCACTCACACTGCCAAATAACACTGTGACCTCTGCCTCTGCTTGGATACAGATGTGTCCTCATAAATCTTGCCTCAATGCTAATGTCTGGCACCTTTTTTTATGAAAATGCAGCTTATTTGCATTGATATGTGGCTAGGATGCACAAGCAGCTCCTGCTGATTAAAATGATATGCTGCATGCCTATATATTGTGTGAGACTGTGGCTGTATCTGCATATGAAATGCTACACACAGAATATAGGCATGCCACATATCATTTTAATCAGCAGAAGCTGCTGATGCCCCTAGGCATATCAAATGCCCTAGGCAATTGCCTAGTTTGCCTATGCCTATGGCCGGCTCTGTGTCCACACTCCCCCTGCGGTCTCCACTCCTCCTCTCACCACTGCCAGCTCCTCACTCCTACATCACTGATCCCTGTGTCCACACTCCCCCTGCGGTCTCCACTCCTCCTCTCACCACTGCCAGCTCCTCACTCCTACATCACTGATCCCTGTGTCCACACTCCCCCTGCGGTCTCCACTCCTCCTCTCACCACTGCCAGCTCCTCACTCCTACATCACTGATCCCTGTGTCCACACTCCCCCTGCGGTCTCCACTCCTCCTCTCACCACTGCCAGCTCCTCACTCCTACATGCAGGATTTCTCCTGTGCTGCCCCCTCCTATGGAACTTACTTCTTCGCTCTATCAGACTATCCCACTGCACCCTTTTTTAAAGAAAAGTATATATATTTTTTTAATTAGTACTGCTTTGCGCCGGGTTCGGGGGCTGGCAGTTTATTTCCTGGGAGGGAGGCGAGGTGCAGAACCGCCCTCAATAAGTGACCAGCGCCGTGGCTTGTTGGAGGGAACCAGAAAGCATAGCTGCAGTTGCGTCAGCGCTGTACGACTGATGATCTGTGCTGCACACTCTGTCTGACACTCTCTCCCCTACCATCTGTCTGTCTATGCCCCCATCTGTGTATGCCTTGCCCAGCCCACGTCCCTCTACAGTATGCCCCTATGTGGTGTTCTGTCCATCTATGCCCCCCGCCCCCGTCCTGTGCTGTAGTCAGGTTGTGTGTCTCGCTCACTTCTTCTCCCTCTCTACCTAACACTTCATCTCTTGCGCCACAATTTTTCTCTCATTCACTCTCTTCCCAACACTCACTCTCTCTCTCTCTGACAGTCTCTCTCCCTGACACTGTCTCTTTCTTTCTCTCGGAAACTATTTCTCTCCCCCTCTCACTGACACCCTCTCCCTCTATCCCTCCCTGGCACTCTCTCACTCCCGCTCGCATCCCTCCCTCTCTCTGACACACCCTCTCCCTCTATCCCTACCTGGCACTCTCTCACTCCCGCTCACATCCCTCCCTCTCTCTGACACACCCTCTCCCTCTCTCCCTCCCTGGCACTCTCTCACTCCTGCTCACATCCCTCCCTCTCTCTGACACACCCTCTCCCTCCCTGGCACTCTCTCACTCCCGCTCACATCCCTCCCTCTCTCTGACACACCCTCTCCCTCTATCCCTACCTGGCACTCTCTCTCACTCCCGCTCGCATCCCTCCCTCTCTCTGACACACCCTCTCCCTCTATCCCTACCTGGCACTCTCTCACTCCCGCTCGCATCCCTCCCTCTCTCTGACACACCCTCTCCCTCTATCCCTACCTGGCACTCTCTCACTCCCGCTCACATCCCTCCCTCTCTCTGACACACCCTCTCCCTCTATCCCTACCTGGCACTCTCTCTCACTCCCGCTCACATCCCTCCCTCTCTCTGACACACCCTCTCCCTCTCTCCCTCCCTGGCACTCTCTCACTCCCGCTCACATCCCTCCCTCTCTCTGACACACCCTCTCCCTCCCTGGCACTCTCTCACTCCCGCTCACATCCCTCCCTCTCTCTGACACACCCTCTCCCTCTCTCCCTCCCTGGCACTCTCTCACTCCCGCTCACATCCCTCCCTCTCTCTGACACACCCTCTCCCTCTATCCCTACCTGGCACTCTCTCTCACTCCCGCTCACATCCCTCCCTCTCTCTGACACACCCTCTCCCTCTCTCCCTCCCTGGCACTCTCTCACTCCCGCTCACATCCCTCCCTCTCTCTGACACACCCTCTCCCTCCCTGGCACTCTCTCTCACTCCCGCTCACATCCCTCCCTCTCTCTGACACACCCTCTCCCTCCCTGGCACTCTCTCTCACTCCCGCTCACATCCCTCCCTCTCTCTGACACACCCTCTCCCTCTATCCCTACCTGGCACTCTCTCACTCCCGCTCACATCCCTCCCTCTCTCTGACACACCCTCTCCCTCTATCCCTACCTGGCACTCTCTCACTCCCGCTCACATCCCTCCCTCTCTCTGACACACCCTCTCCCTCTATCCCTACCTGGCACTCTCTCACTCCCGCTCACATCCCTCCCTCTCTCTGACACACCCTCTCCCTCTATCCCTACCTGGCACTCTCTCACTCCCGCTCACATCCCTCCCTCTCTCTGACACACCCTCTCCCTCTATCCCTACCTGGCACTCTCTCACTCCCGCTCACATCCCTCCCTCTCTCTGACACACCCTCTCCCTCCCTGGCACTCTCTCACTCCCGCTCACATCCCTCCCTCTCTCTTGCCTCTCCTCCCTCTCTCTGACACTCTCTCCCTCCCTGGCACTCTCTCTCACTCCCGCTCACATCCCTCCCTTTCTCTGACACACCCTCTCCCTCTATCCCTACCTAGCACTCTCTCACTCCCGCTCACATCCCTCCCTCTCTTGCCTCTCCTCCCTCCCTCTCTCTGACACCCTCTCCCTCCCTGGCACTCTGTCTCACTCCCGCTCACATCCCTCCCTCTCTCTGACACATCCTCTCCCTCTATCCCTCCCTGGCACTCTCTCACTCACGCTCACATCCCTCCCTCTCTCTTGCCTCTCCTCCCTTTCTCTCTCGGACACCCTCTTGGTATGCAGTCAGCATACCACTCGTCGTTATCCCGGCTGTCACAATACCAACGCAGCGATCCTGACAGGGGCACCATACCACCTGTGATCTGGACCCAGCCTCAACCAAGCTTCTAATAGGTTGTATGGATATAATTGGTCCTGTCTTTGCAAAAATTGTTCAGTGCTCTTTGCAGACAGGCATTTTTCCTGGACCCCTAAAGGAAGCAACTGTTAGACCTCTTCTTAAAAAACCTAATTTAGATCCCGACTGCATGACCAACTACAGACCGGTATCAAACCTTCCTTTCCTAGGAAAGGTTATTGAGAAAGTGGTTGCAAATCAACTGGAAACCCGCCTGACAACCCATGATATCTATGATCCATTTCAATCAGGATTCAGGAGAAGACATAGCACTGAAACAGCCCTGGTGTGTGTGTTAAATGATCTTCTGATGGCAAAAGACAGAGGTGACTGTTCAATATTAATCCTTCTGGATCTCTCGGCAGCATTTGATACCGTGGACCATGGGCTTCTGATTGAGCGACTGATACATTTCTGTGGTCTGGATGGCACAGTCCTAAGCTGGTTCAAATCATTTCTCACAGGCAGGTCACAGAGAGTATTGTCTGGATTATACTCATCACCGCCAGTGCCATTGCCATGTGGTGTCCCACAAGGTTCTATACTATCCCCCATGCTTTTTGCAGTATACATGCTCCCGCTGGGTGAAATAATCAGACGCCATGGCCTGGTCTACCACTGCTATGCAGATGATACACAACTGTACTTGTCCTTTGCTCCGGGCACTGATAACCCAATAGCAACCCTAAATGGCTGTCTAGCTGAACTCCAGGAATGGATGAGTGCTAGTTGGCTGCGACTGAACCCGGATAAAACAGAGGTCCCTTTGATACGACCGCAACATCAAAGGACAAGACTGCAGCATAGCCAACCAACCGTACTTACACTCGGGGATTCAGAATTACAGACCAGTGATCGTGTGCGGAATCTTGGCGTTGTCCTGGATGGTGGCTTGACACTTAAACATCAGATATCAGCCACAATCAAATCCTCATTCTTTCACCTGAGGAACATAGCCAGAATCAAGCACTTAATTCCCTCAGATGATATGCCAAAAGTCATCCACGCATTTGTATCATCTCTATTAGACTACTGTAATGCCCTCTACCTTGGTCTCCCAGCAAAAGAATTGCAACGCTTACAGCTGGTGCAAAACACAGCTGCCAGGCTGTTACCCAACCAGCCCCGTTCTAGCCACATAACACCCATCCTCTACTCCCTTCACTGGCTGCCTGTAAGATGGCGAATCATCTTCAAGATTGGCTTACTGAGTTTCAAATCATTACATGTCCAGGGCCCAAGGTACCTGAAACAGCTTCTGACCCCATACTGCCCCTCTCTATTACTGCAGTCTGTAGATGAAGGACTTTTAGCAGTACCTAGAATCTACCGTAATTCATCTGGGGGTCGAGCTTTTAGTCATGCGGCTCCGACTCTATGGAACTCACTTCCCCGCACAGTGCGAGAGGCCCCAACTATAGAATCCTTCAAAAGTAGACTCAAGACTTTCATGTTTACTCAGCATTTCCATAATGTCTCTTTAGTATCTACATGCTTCTGTATCTTATGAAAAGCTTCTCTGTACTTCATTATTTTCTGTACTATATAATGCTATGTATCTGTTACGCGCCTTGAGTCCTATTGTAGAAAGAGCGCTATATAAATAAAAATAAGATTTTACTTACCGGTAAATCTATTTCTCGTAGTCCGTAGTGGATGCTGGGGACTCCGTAAGGACCATGGGGAATAGACGGGCTCCGCAGGAGACAGGGCACTTTAAGAAAGAATTTGGATACTGGTGTGCTCTGGCTCCTCCCTCTATGTCCCTCCTCCAGACCTCAGTTAAAGAAACTGTGCCCGGAAGAGCTGACAGTACAAGGAAAGGATTTTGGAATCCAGGGTAAGACTCATACCAGTCACACCAATCACACCGTATAACTCGTGATAAACTTACCCAGTTAACAGTATGAACAACAACAGAGCATCAGATCAACCCTGATGCAACCATAACATAACCCTTATTTAAGCAATAACTATATACAAGTATTGCAGAAGAAGTCCGCACTTGGGACGGGCGCCCAGCATCCACTACGGACTACGAGAAATAGATTTACCGGTAAGTAAAATCTTATTTTCTCTAACGTCCTAGTGGATGCTGGGGACTCCGTAAGGACCATGGGGATTATACCAAAGCTCCCAAACGGGCGGGAGAATGCGGATGACTCTGCAGCACCGAATGAGCAAACACAAGGTCCTCCTCAGCCAGGGTATCAAACTTGTAGAACTTTGCAAAAGTGTTTGAACCCGACCAAGTAGCTGCTCGGCAAAGCTGTAATGCAGAGGCCCCTCGGGCAGCCGCCCAAGAAGAGCCCACCTTCCTTGTGGAATGGGCTTTTACTGATGTTGGTAGCGGCAATCCAGCCGCAGAATGAGCCTGCTGAATCGTGTTACAGATCCAGCGAGCAATAGTTTGCTTTAAAGCAGGAGCACCCAGCTTGTTGGGTGCATACAGGATAAACAGTGACTCTGTTTTCCTGACCCTAGCCGTTCTGGCTACATAAACCTTCAAAGCCCTGACCACATCTAGTAACTCGGAATCCTCCAAGTCACGAGTAGCCACAGGCACCACAATAGGTTGGTTCATATGAAAAGATGACACCACTTTTGGCAGAAATTGCGGACGGGTCCGCAATTCCGCCCTGTCCATATGGAAAACCAGATAGGGGATTTTATGTGACAAAGCCGCTAATTCTGACACACGCCTAGCTGAAGCCAAGGCTAACAGCATGACCACCTTCCACGTGAGAAATTTTAACTCCACGGTTTTAAGTGGCTCAAACCAGTGTGATTTCAGGAAACTCAACACCACGTTAAGATCCCAAGGTGCCACTGGAAGCACAAACGGGGGCTGAATATGCAGCACTCCCTTTACAAACGTCTGAACTTCAGGAAGAGAAGCCAGTTCTTTTTGAAAGAAAATGGATAGGGCCGAAATCTGGACCTTAATGGAACCCATTTTTAGGCCCAAAGTCACTCCCGACTGTAGGAAGTGAAGGAAACGGCCCAGCTGGAATTCCTCTGTAGGGGCATTCCTGGCCTCACACCAAGCAACATATTTTCGCCATATACGGTGATAATGTTTAGCCGTCACGTCCTTCCTAGCCTTTATCAGCGTAGGAATAACCTCATCCGGAATGCCTTTTTCTGCTAGGATCCGGCGTTCAACCGCCATGCCGTCAAACGCAGCCGCGGTAAGTCTTGGAACAGACAGGGCCCCTGTTGCAACAGGTCCTGTCTTAGAGGCAGAGGCCATGGGTCCTCTGTGAGCATTTCTTGCAGCTCTGGATACCAAGTCCTTCTTGGCCAATCCGGAACAATGAGTATTGTTCTCACTCCTCTTTTTCTTATGATTCTCAGCACCTTGGGTATGAGAGGAAGAGGAGGAAACACATAAACCGACTGGAACACCCACGGTGTCACTAGTGCGTCTACAGCTATCGCCTGAGGGTCTCTTGACCTGGCGCAATACCTCTGTAGCTTTTTGTTGAGGCGGGATGCCATCATGTCCACGTGTGGCAGTTCCCACCGACCTGCAATCTGTGCGAAGACTTCTTGATGAAGTCCCCACTCTCCCGGGTGGAGGTCTTGCCTGCTGAGGAAGTCTGCTTCCCAGTTGTCCACTCCCGGAATGAACACTGCTGACAGTGCTCGTACGTGATTCTCCGCCCAGCGAAGAATTCTGGTGGCTTCCGCCATCGCCACACTGCTCCTTGTGCCGCCTTGGCGGTTTACATGAGCCACTGCGGTGATGTTGTCTGATTGAATCAGCACCGATTGGTCGCGAAGCAGGGTCTCCGCTTGACTTAGGGCGTTGTATATGGCCCTTAGTTCCAGGATGTGAAGGCAAGTCTCCTGACTTGACCACAGACCCTGGAAATTTCTTCCCTGTGTGACTGCCCCCCACCCTCGGAGGCTTGCATCCGTGGTCACCAGGACCCAGTCCTGAATGCCGAATCTGCGGCCCTCGAGAAGGTGAGCACTCTGCAGCCACCACAGAAGAGACACCCTGGCCCTGGGGGATAGGGTGATCAGCCGATGCATCTGTAGATGTGATCCGGACCACTTGTCCAACAGATCCCATTGAAAGGTCCTCGCATGGAACCTGCCGAAGGGAATGGCCTCGTATGATGCCACCTTCTTTCCCAGGACTCGCGTGCAGTGATGCACCGACACCTGTTTTGGTTTTAAGAGGTCTCTGACCAGTGTCATGAGTTCCTGAGCCTTCTCCGTTGGGAGAAAAACCTTCTTCTGGTCTGTGTCCAGAATCATGCCCAGGAAGGGCAGACGCGTCGTAGGAATCAGCTGCGACTTTGGAATATTCAGAATCCAGCCGTGCTGTTGTAACACTTCCCGAGAGCGTGCTACGCTGATCAGCAACTGCTCTCTGGACCTCGCCTTTATGAGGAGATCGTCCAAGTATGGGATAATTGTGACTCCTAGCTTTCGCAGGAGCACCATCATTTCCGCCATTACCTTGGTAAATATTCTCGGTGCCGTGGAGAGACCAAACGGCAACGTCTGGAATTGGTAATGACAATCCTGTACCACAAATCTGAGGTACTCCTGATGAGGTGGATAAATGGGGACATGAAGGTAAGCATCCTTTATGTCCAGAGACACCATAAAATCCCCCTCCTCCAGGCTTGCGATGACCGCTCTGAGCGATTCCATCTTGAACTTGAACTTTTTCAGGTACATGTTCAGGGATTTTAAATTCAATATGGGTCTGACCGAACCGTCCGGTTTCGGTACCACAAACATGGTTGAATAGTAACCCCTTCCCTGTTGAAGGAGGGGAACCTTTACCACCACCTGCTGGAGATACAATTTGTGAATTGCAGCTAACACTATTTCCCTCTCTAAGGGGGAAGCTGGCAGGGCCGATTTGAGGTAACGGTGAGGGGGCATCTCTTCGAATTCCAGCTTGTATCCCTGAGACACAATCTCTATAGCCCAGGGATCCACTTGTGAGTGAACCCACTTGTGGCTGAAATTTCGGAGACGCGCCCCCACCGGGCCTGGCTCCGCCTGTGGAGCCCCAGCGTCATGCGGTGGATTTAGTGGAAGCCGGGGAGGACTTCTGTTCCTGGGAACTAGCTGTATTGTGCAGCTTCTTTCCTCTACCCCTGCCTCTGGCAAGAAAGGACGCACCTCGGACTTTCTTGCCTTTTTGTGATCGAAAGGACTGCATTTGGTAATACGGTGCTTTCTTAGGTTGTGAGGGAACATATGGCAAAAAATTTTACTTTCCAGCCGTAGCTGTGGAGACCAGGTCAGAGAGACCGTCCCCAAACAATTCCTCACCCTTGTAAGGTAAAACCTCCATGTGCCTTTTCGAGTCGGCATCGCCTGTCCATTGCCGAGTCCACAGGACTCTTCTGGCAGAAATCGACATTGCATTTATCCTAGAGCCCAGTAGGCTAATGTCTCTTTGATCATCTCTCATATATAGGACAGCGTCTTTTATATGCCCCAGGGTTTGTAATATAGTATCCTTGTCCAAGGTATCAAGTTCCTCAGATAAGGTATCTGTCCATGCTGCTGCAGCACTACACATCCAGGCCGACGCAATCGCCGGCCGTAGTAAGGTACCTGAATGTGTATAAATGGACTTCAGGATACCCTCCTGCTTTCTATCCGCAGCATCTTTAAGGGTGGCCGTATCCTGTCACGGCAGGGCTACCCTCTTGGATAAGCGTGTTAAAGCTTTTTGTCTACCCTAGGGGAGGATTCCCAGCGCAACCTGTCCGTTGGTGGGAAAGGATACGCCATAAGCATCCGTTTGGAAATCTGCAGTTTTCTATCTGGAGATTCCCAAGCTTTTTCACATAACTCATTTAACTAATGTGAAGGGGGAAAGGTCACCTCCTGCCTTTTCTCCCCATACATATAAACCCTCTTGTCAGGGACTGGGGTTTCCTCTGTGATGTGCAACACATCTTTCATTGCTATAATCATGTAACGGATGGCTTTAGCCATTTTAGGCTGCAACTTTGCATCATCACCATCAACACTGGAGTCAGAATCCGTGTCGATATCTGTGTCAACAATTTGGGATAGTGGGCGCTTCTGAGACCCTGACGGCCTCTGCGACGTAGGATCAGGCATGGGTTGAGACCCTGACTGTCCCAAGGCTTCAGCTTTATCCAACCTTTTATGCAAGGAATTAACATTATCATTTAAAACCTTCCACATATCCATCCAATCGGGTGTCGGCGCCGTCGGCGGCGACCCCACATTCATTTGTACCCGCTCTGTTTCCACATAGCCTTCCTCGTCAAACATGCCGACACAAGCGTACCGACACACCACACACACAGGGGATGCTCCATTTGAAGACAGTTCCCCCACAAGGCCCTTTGGAGAGACAGAGAGAGAGTATGCCAGCACACAGCCCAGCGCTATATAACCCAGGAATCACACAGTAACTTAGTGTTAACCCAGTAGCTGCTGTATATACTGTTTTTGCGCCAAATTTATGTGCCCCCCCTCTCTTTTTACCCTCTTTCTACCGTGATTCTGCAGGGGAGAGCCTGGGGAGCTTCCTCTCAGCGGAGCTGTGGAGAGAAAATGGCGCTGGTGAGTGCTGAGGAAGAAGCCCCGCCCCCTCAGCGGCGGGCTTCTGTCCCGCGTTTTGTGTGTAAAATAATGGCGGGGGCTCATGCATATATACAGTGCCCAATTTATATATGCTGCTTTTTGCCAAGAGGTTCCCAATTGCTGCCCAGGGCGCCCCCCCCCTGCGCCCTGCACCCTACAGTGACCGGAGTGTGTGGGTGTAATGTGGGAGCAATGGCGCACAGCTGCAGTGCTGTGCGCTACCTCATATGAAGACTGGAGTCTTCTGCCG
Source organism: Pseudophryne corroboree (assembly GCF_028390025.1). Classification (NCBI taxonomy): domain Eukaryota; kingdom Metazoa; phylum Chordata; class Amphibia; order Anura; family Myobatrachidae; genus Pseudophryne; species Pseudophryne corroboree. The sequence continues at coordinate 806,701,496 of NC_086446.1, forward strand.
CCGATTTCGAAGTCTTCTTGCTTCTCACGCCGGCTTCTGTCTTCTGGCTCTGCGAGGGGGACGGCTGCGCGTATCCGAGATCGGACAACCAAGGGTGCGATCCTGTGTACGATCCCTCTGGAGCTAATGGTGTCCAGTAGCCTAAGAAGCAGGACCTATCTTCAGTGAGTAGGGCTGCTTCTCTCCCCCCAGTCCCACGATGCAGGGAGTCTGTTGCCAGCAGAGCTCTCTGAAAATAAAAAAAACCTAACAAAATACTTTCTATTTAGCAAGCTCAGGAGAGCTCACTGAACAGCACCCAGCTCGTCCGGGCACAGATTCTAACTGAGGTCTGGAGGAGGGACATAGAGGGAGGAGCCAGAGCACACCAGTATCCAAATTCTTTCTTAAAGTGCCCTGTCTCCTACGGAGCCCGTCTATTCCCCATGGTCCTTACGGAGTCCCCAGCATCCACTAGGACGTTAGAGAAATTATTATTATTATTATTATTATTATTATACCGCCACCGGTATACTGGCGAGGTAGGTAATTATGGGTGTCAATGACACCCATAGAGGGATAATAGACCCTGGGGCTTCATTGCGATCGGCCCCCCTGCCAGCATTCCATTGCTCGGGATACCGATGTCGGTATACTGACCTTCGGCGGGATACCATACAGATCCCACCCTCTCTCCCCTCTCACCCCTTTCTCCATAACATCCTCATTGTCTCTCACTCCCCGCTCTCTCCTAACCCTAAGGGGCATTGTAGTGACAACGGCGGGGGGGGGGGGGGGGGGGGGTTAGTCATGTTTGCCCAAGTTCAAACTCGGGTGGTTATGATCGTACACAGGTGTATTTTGGAAATTAAATCACAGTAATTTACTAAGCTCCTGTGTTTGCCGGAATCGTGTTTTCCGATGGTGTATGCAAGCCTCCTCTGCATGCAGGTACTTGGAGAACCACAAGTATCAGCATGTAGGGCATTAAAGGGCCCGCTGGTACCTGTAGTCCCACCAGTAAAAACAAATATTACAATACAATACACAGTACAGCTTTTAAAAAACACCCTTCTGTACATTAGGAAAGGACTCCCCATACTGCGGACGGGGCAGCTCCATACTGCGTACGGGGCAGCTCCGTGCAGCAGGCGGGGCAGCTCCGTGCAGCAGGCGGGGCAGCTCCGTGCAGCAGGCAGGGGCAGCTCTATACTGCAGCAGACGGGGCAGCTCCGTGCAGCAGACGGGGCAGCTCTATGCAGCAGACGGGGCAGCTCCATGCAGCAGACGGGGCAGCTCCATACATTAGGCAGAAAAGTGATCGTTACCAGTAGTACAAAACTACACAACATGAGATCGTTACATTATGCTGGAGAGATGTTACTCATTTATTAACAACTTTGTTATCCTAATAAACTTAAATGAAGAAAAATCTATGATGGTTATATAAAATTTTTATTTTAAAATATACACAATGCTGTAGTCACACATATAAATATATATTTAACACACTCTTTACAGGATTACATAAGGTGCACATAGTTCCTAGCCGCAGCTGAAGCTAACCCTGGTGAGCTGACACACTATTACTGCGTCTCAGGGAATCTGCCTTATCGTGTAATCATCTTACAGACTCATTTTCAGGTCTTTGGAAAAATAGCGAATTGTGCGAGACGCAGACAACTTCTCTCCGGCGGTGGCGGACGCCTCACCGCATTCACAGCGCGCTCTGCAACTAACATCCAGCTGTATTATAGAGCGGATAAGAAAAAGACATTAATAAAGGCACAAGTGCAGCCCAGCTCCTCCCAGCGACGGGGGAAAGTGGATAGAAAGGGATAATGAAACCGCATTAAGATTGCATGTGGCTGATTTATACATTAGCTGATTGGAGGATGCCATGAAGGGGCAGGTCCACGCTGTATATACTGGATACAGTTATAGGAAAAGGCCATATATAAGATCTCGCATCTATACGGCAGACCCTGACACTGGGGGCGAGGTCTGATAGTGGGAATCTGAGCTCCCAGCCATATGGCCACAGACGCGAGTCTCCCATTACATATAATACCTCACACTCCCTGAATGTTACACGAACAGTCATAAGTTTTCACGCTGAAGCCCAAAAATACTCTGTATGAAAATGAGCGCACGTTCGCTGCTTCCCGGCAATCACAATGCTGGTTGTAGTACCCATGGCGGTAACATATAATGTTCATTACTTGCATTGTACGTTAGGCTGAATGGAAGCTTAAAGCTGTATTAAAGTACGTGTTTGTGTTGCTCGTCCCAGGAGTGTTGCGCCAGTGCGGATCAACCTGCGGGCTAAAAATCATTGTCGCAGGTTTAATTCCACTTACACAGCAGGTGACGACGATTTACTGGAGCACTAAATTCTATAACGAGCCGCATCACTTTCCGCTGGGGTAACCGATCTGCTGCTTTTGTCAATGCTTCCTTATACTGATCCTTCCACATGCATACAGTAGGTGCCCACCTGCTGGCTGGCAGAGTGAACAATCAGCGGATGGAACGTTATAGAACCGCATGCAGTTTTTCTTTTTAAATTACAAAAAAACAAACCCAACCAACTACGTTCCAAGATCTGAGATTTTCTTCCCAAAGTTCAAGTGACCAATCTGTCAGAGGTGGTGGGCATTTAGAATGCTTTGGAAGACAATAACTACTTCTGAGGATGCTCCAAGGCTCCTTGCTCTGACATATTAGCAGAGTTAGACACTCCTCTGTCCACTGCGCCGTCAGCTTCTATTACATCCTGGGAAGCTGCAGCCCGATTCACAGTTGCCTTCTGTTCCAAAGTCTCCAGGATGTTCTGCACTTTTCTGACACCATCTCTTCTGGCCTGGCGCACGTCAGTGCGGCCTTCAGGATCAACGGAATCTAAAGCCAACAGCTCCTTCATAAGATATTCTTCTAGAATCAGATACTTCTTCTGGTTTTGACGGCCCTGCAAGTTGAGAACTGCCTCTTGCAGCGCCTGCACCCTGTCCAAGATCCTTTCTACCTGTAGGACTCCAGGATGCTTGTCTTGGGGTTCTGTAACCACCGGATCCTTCTGAGGAACGGATTCCTTGGAGGCAGATTTCTCCTCCATAGGACTTGGAGCTTTATACTCTTCCTTCTCCACTGTCTTGGGAGAAAATTTACAGTCCTCCTCTATAAATGCTGTAGGAACTGGTACAGTGGTGGGAGAGGATGGTTGTGCTGGTAGAGCATTGGGAGACGTTGGCTGGGTTGGAACAGTGGTGGAAGAAGATGGCTGCACTGGTAGAGCAGTGGGAGACGTTGGCTGGGCTGGAACAGTGGTGGGAGAAGATGGTTGGACTCGTAGAGCGGTTGGCGAAGATGGCTGGGCTTTTACAGTGATAGGGGAAGATGGCTGTACTGTTACGCTGGTGGGAGAAGATGGTTGGACTGGTACGGTGCTGGGAGAAGATGGCTGGAGAGACGATTTCTGGGTTTCTATACTAGTAGGAGAAGATGGGTGGACTGGTACAGTGCTGGGAGAAGACATCTGGACTTGTACAGTGGTGGGAGAGGACGGCTCGGACTTCTGATGCCCGCTAAATGGGGATATCCGTTGAATAGGAATCTGCTAAATAAAGAATTTAAAATTATAGATTAGGATTTAATATTGTACGAAAACTAATCATCATAGCGGTACTTATTATAAATGGTAATTATAAGAATAAATGTAAAAATCAAATACAGAAAACATGGAAGGGAGAGAATGAAGATGTCAGAGAAGAGAGTAGAAAGAAAAAAACAGAGTGTGGTAATGGAAAGTGAGGCCCGGGAGCAGCCGGAGACTATACTGTGTACTTAAGCTGCCCCATTCCCCTTACCTTGTGCACCATGTAGGGTGGCCATATGCTACTGTCTGACTGGCCACCACACAAGGATCAGCTTCTGCTCCGTTCTGAATACTTTTATGTAACCCTTACAACTTCCCACTGGATTCTTCCGGCAACTGACAACTGAAAAGACGGTCTGATGCCGGGCCCGCCCCCAGAACGCCTGATGTCACACCGAAGGGGAGGGGCTATCAGCACAGGTAAGTAGAGCACCACCTACCCAAAGGATGCTCCCGGCAACTCTGCTAGCTAAATGCTATTGTGCCGCTCCCATGGGCCTGTGCTCTATGTGACGGAACTGCTTGTACACACCTCCCAACAGCCCTGCTGGTAGAAATTTCCCCCCCCCCCCAGAATCCACCTCTCCAAGACACGTACCACCTCAAACATGAGGGAACCAGGAATACTGCAATGAGGAGTAACGGGGGCCGGACAACAATGTCAAATTGTTATTTGCATTAGGGTTACCCCAACAATAAAAAGTCAACGTCTATACAGGTTGAGTATCCCTTATCCAAAATGCTTGGGACCAGAAGTATTTTGGATATCGGATTTTTCCGTATTTTGGAATAATTGCATACCATAATGAGATATCATGGTGATGGGACCTAAATCTAAGCACAGAATGTATTTATGTTACATATACACCTTATACACAGAGCCTGAAGGTAATTGTAACTAATATTTTTTATAACTTTGTGCATTAAACAAAGTGTGCGTACATTCACACAATTCATTTATGTTCCATATACACCTTATACACAAAGCCTGAAGGTCATTTAATACAATATTTTTAATAACTTTGTGTATTAAACAAAGTTTGTGTACATTGAGCCATCAAAAAACAAAGGTTTCACTATCTCACTCTCACACAAAAAAGTCCGTAATTCGGAATATTCCGTATTTCGGAATATTTGGATATGGGATACTCAACCTGTATTACGATCATGTCAACAGTACATCAGTGTCGACGTACTGAATATGGACATGGTCAATGTCAGAATAATATACAGAACCATAGTTGATATCACAATAATTGTAACCCTCCTACTGGCTGTTACCACAAATCCCTACACAGCGACCCACAGGATGCCTATATAGGATATAGGATGTTATATATACATATATACATCTGGTTACCTGGCCTCTGGCAGGAGAAGGAGAGATCACTCTGGCCGGTGAGCTTTCCCGGCTAGAGGACTTTGTTGTCGGCGTTTGCCAGGAGTCCTGTTCATCTTGGACTCTGTGGAACACTGGCTGGTGCGAATGGTATTCTGACTGTGGGTAAACAGTCTTCTGTGTCTGCTGGACATTCTGTGGAAACTGCCGTGGCATGTTCTTCTCGTGGACCACTGGTATAGGAATATAGCCACGCGGTAGCTGGTGGCTCCCGAGGCTTGGTCTCCCGGGACCTGGTCTGCCAGGAGACTGTGGGAGACTGCTGAAGTCAGAGACTGACGGAGGTGGCTGCAATGTAAGCACAAAGGCAGGTTACACGGTGAAGGTCATAGCCAGGATTCAGCATTACCTGCACACGGGCCCAGTGGGCCCAAGCAGGGCGACAGGTGGGATTATGTCCCAATCATAGCTTAATACAGATAACCCTTACTAAGGAAGCCCTCGGACCACGCCCTAGTGGTAGAAGTGATGCCTGAACTAAGGGACATGTCCGCCAAGTATGTTTTCCTGTTGTCTAATGAGACGCTGGAGGGATAACTAATATCATAGATGCACAAGAATTATTTATTTCTTCCAAGCATATAGGGGGACACAAGGAAGGATGGGCTTCTATATTAGGGGGCGGGGGAGGGGGGGGGGGTGGCATTACATTCTGACAGGTCATATGGCACTACAGAGAACCTCAGTTCATACATACCCTCATACAACCCCTCAGCTTCCCATTTCCCATTACCCTAATGTTACCCCTAACTAGGACAGGATATATTGGAGCCCAGGAACTGGACATGAGAGAGTAATAACAGCCGGTAAGCCTCCAGGGATTTCCTGTGAAGACAACAAGCTCTAGAGGATTTTGTGAAGGTAAGAATGGAAAACCGAGTCATGGCCTTGCAGATCTAGTTAGCTGAAACACCATGCCATACTGCCCAGAAGGAGCCTACCCCCATAGCGGAATGAGCCATGAAATATCCTGGAACCAGCTGGCTAAGTGGCGAGCAGTGTATGACAGGCCGGTATGCAGACAGAGCAGGAGGCTGACAACTCATGAGTAATGTGGGACCTGGACACCGCTTTAGATAAAAGGCCGGAGCCCTCTCTGTACTACACTTGGCCAGATAAAAGATGCAGGATCCCTGAGATCAGTCTGAGGATCCCTGGGATCTAGAGTCTGGGGACTCAGGATTCCTGCACATATCGCATCCTCCGAGAAACCAGGGACAGTGAGGACAGCAAACGATGCTCAGGACCACATATAGAGGCCACAGACTTCCCACAGAAACAGAGACCGTGGGAGCAGGTAACTGTGTGCTGGGAACAAACCATGCTACACTACACTGTGCATGCAGGGTAAATACTGGCTGCTTCTGCATGTAGCACACACTGTAATTCAGATCAGAGGGGTCTGTAAGGTGGCATAATCTGAACTGGGCACTGTAATGTGGTATAATATGAAGCAGAGGGCACTGTTTTGTTACATAATATCAACTGGAAGCACCACATTGTGGCATAATATGAACAGGTAACACTAATGTGGGATACTATACATTGGGAGCACAGAAATGTCACACTGTATGAACTGTGGGTACTACAGTGTGGTATAATATGAACTGGGAACAATACAATGTGAAATCATATGTACAGGGAGAATGTATGGCATAATGTCAATTGGGGCACTGTGTATAACTTGTACTGGCAGCAATATAATGTGGCATACAATGAACTAGGGCACTGCTATAGGGGAACAAGGAACTAGGGCACTGCTATGGGGCATACAAGGAACTAGGGCACTGCTATGGGGCATACAAGGAACTAGGGCACTGCTATGGGGCATACAAGGAACTAGGACACTGCTATGGGGCTTACAAGGAACTAGGGCACTGCTATGGGGCATACAAGGAACTAGGGCACTGCTATGGGGCATACAAGGAACTAGGACACTGCTATGGGACATACAAGGAACTAGGGCACTGCTATGGGGCTTACAAGGAACTAGGGCACTGCTATGGGGCGTACAATCAACTAGGGCACTGCTATGGGGCGTACAATCAACTAGGGCACTGCTATGGGACGTACAATCAACTAGGGCACTGCTATGGGGCGTACAATCAACTAGGGCACTGCTATGGGGCGTAATATAAACTAGGGCACTGCTATGGGGCGTAATATAAACTAGGGCACTGCTATGGGGCGTAATATAAACTAGGGCACTGCTATGGGGCGTAATATAAACTAGGGCACTGCTATGGGGCGTAATATAAATTAGGGCACTGCTATGGGGCGTACAATCAACTAGGGCACTGCTATGGGGCATACAATCAACTAGGGCACTGCTATGGGGCGTAATATAAACTAGGGCACTGCTATGGGGCGTAATAAAAACTAGGGCACTGCTATGGGGCGTAATAAAAACTAGGTCACTGCTATGGGGCACACAAGGAGCTAGGGCACTGCTATGGGTCACACAAGGAACTAGGGCACTGCTATGGGGCACACAAGGAGCTAGGGCACTGCTATGGGGCACACAAGGAGCTAGGGCACTGCTATGGGGCACACAAGGAGCTAGGGCACTGCTATGGGGCACACAAGGAGCTAGGGCACTGCTATGGGGCACACAAGGAGCTAGGGCACTGCTATGGGGCACACAAGGAGCTAGGGCACTGCTATGGGGCACACAAGGAGCTAGGGCACTGCTATGGGGCACACAAGGAGCTAGGGCACTGCTATGGGGCACACAAGGAGCTAGGGCACTGCTATGGGGCACGCACTGAACTAGGGCACTGCTATGGGGCACTCACTGAACTAGTGCACTGCTATTGGGCACGCACTGAACTAGTGCACTGCTATTGGGCACGCACTGAACTAATGCACTGCTATTGGGCACGCACTGAACTAGTGCACTGCTATGGGGCACGCACTGAACTAGTGCACTGCTATGGGGCACGCACTGAACTAGTGCACTGCTATGGGGCACGCACTGAACTAGTGCACTGCTATGGGGCATACAAGGAACTAGGGCACTGCTATAGGGCATACAATGAACTAGGGCACTACTATGGGACATACCATGAACTAGGGCACTACGATGGGGTGTAATATGAACTAGGGCACTGCTATAGGTCATACAATGAACTAGGGCACTACTATGGGACATACCATGAACTAGGGCAGTACTATAGGGTGCAATATGAACTAGGGCACTGCTATAGGGCATACAATGAACTAGGGCACTTATGGGGCACACAATGAACTAGTGCACTGCTATGGGGCATACAATGAACTAGGGCACTGCTATAGGGCATACAATGAACTAGGGCACTTATGGGGCATACAATGAACTAGTGCACTTATGGGGCACACAATGAACTAGTGCACTGCTATGGGGCACTGCTATAGTGTATACAATGAACTAGGGCACTGCTATAGGACATGCAATGAACTAGGGCACTTATGGGGCATACAATGAACTAGGACACTGCTATGGGGGCATACAATGAGCTAGGGCACTGCTATGGGGCATACAATGAACTAGGGCACTGCTATGGGGCATACATACAATGAACTAGGACACTCATGGAGCATACAATGAACTAGGACACTGGTATAGGGCATATAATGAACTAGTGCACTTATGGGGCACACAATGAACTAGGGCACTGCTATGGGGGCATACAATGAGCTAGGGCACTGCTATGGGGGGCATACAATGAGCTAGGGCACTGCTATGGGGCATACAATGAACTAGGACACTCATGGAGCATACAATGAACTAGGACACTGGTATAGGGCATACAATGAACTAGTGCACTTATGGGGCACACAATGAACTAGGGCATTGCTATGGGGGCATATAATGAACAACTGCTGCAGAGAAAAGTGTCTTTCTAGGAACATTGAATTTTAGAAAATCTGCAGCGGCATTTGCATAAAACGCAGGTGCAAATTCGGCAGATGAAGCATGTCTGCGTCTGACTCAGAATCAGCCGCATGAGGGAGATATTTCTAGTCACAACTGCATTACACTATATGTACAGACCAGTCACGTTACAGATTGGTGACCCCAATGACTGCTGCACAATTCAGCAGCTGAGATGTACTGTGATAGAGATTGCCGTCCTTGGTGTAACATCCTGGCCGCAGTAAATAGACCTCTATGTCTCCGTATAATTACCGATGGCCCTTGTGTGGATCCACGTGGTGTCAGAGACCCGCTGAGCTGACCGCTTTGTTTATCAGTTGGGGGAGATTCTGATCGAGACCAAGCAGGAGACTGTGGACGATTGAACCCCAGCAGGGGAGACTGAGGCCGCTTCTGCAGGGTGGGCTCGCATTTAACCCTGTGCATTCCGGGCTGATGTAGATGGTAGTATGGATGCTGCTGTCTGTTTTCCAAACCATCATGCAGGACCGGAATGGGGATATAACCTGGCCGCAGCTGGGGGTAGTAGTAGTTAGCCGACTTCTGACTCTCCTGGGGTGGACCATTAGCCAACGTCTGGTTCATCTACGAAAAAACAAACCAAGGAATTGTTATACGACTAATCCTGCACAAACAAAGGGTGCGACATCTTTTACTATAGTGATCGTGTCAGGGCAACAGCAGAGCATCACAAATCAGAGTATGTGTGTGTGCACAGCCAGCGCTGGTAATGGCGGAGATTATATGGGAATTCTTATAGAAAACTCTAAGCTTTTATTTCTAGAGGAAAGAGTCGCAGAAAGAGCTCACATGCCCTAAGTACAGAGGCTGGCGGAGGTCCCAAGCAAGGGCGTAGCTACCATAAAGTAGGTGCAAAGGGTACAGCTGCTATGGGGCCAGAGCTGAGAGAGGCCACCTTCCCTGTCACAGTTACATGTGTTATATACAGGGTGTAGCTACCATAGGTGCAGGGAGTGCAGCTGCTATGGGGCCCAGATCTGAGAGGGGCCACCTTCCCTGTCACAGTTACATGTGTTATATACAGGGTGTAGGCACCATATATGCAGGGAGTGCAGCTGCTATGGTGACCAAAGCTGAGAGGGGCCACCTTCCCTGTCACAGTTACATGTGTTATATACAGGGTGTAGCTACCATAGGTGCAGGGAGCGCAGCTGCTATGGGCCCAGAGCTGAGAGGGGCCACCTTCCCTGTCACAGTTACATGTGTTATATACAGGGTGCATCTACCATAGGTGAAGGGAGTGCAGCTGCTATGGGGCCAGAGCTGAGAGGGGCCACCTTCCCTGTCACAGTTACATGTGTTATATACAGGGCATAGCTACCATAGGTGCCGGGAGTTCACCTGCTATGGGGCCCAGAGCTGAGAGAGGCCACCTTCCCTGTCACAGTTACATGTGTTATATACAGGGTGTAGCTACCATAGGTGCAGGGAGTGCAACTGCTATGGGGCCCAGAGCTGAGAGGGGCCACCTTCCCTGTCACAGTTACATGTGTTATATACAGGGTGCAGCTACCATAGGTGTAGAGAGTGCAGCTGCTGTGGGGCCAGAGCTGAGAGGAGCCACCTTCCCTGTCACAGTTACATGTGTTATATACAGGGTGTAGCTACCATAGGTGCAGGGAGTGCAGCTGCTATGGGGCCCAGAGCTGAGAGAGGCCACCTTCCATGTCACAGTTACATGTGTTATATACAGGGGTGTAGCTACCATAGGTGCAGGGAGTGCAGCTGCTATGGGGCCCAGAGCTGAGAGGGGCCACCTTACCTGTCACAGTTACATGTGTCATATACAGGGTGTAGCTACCATAGGTGCAGGGAGTGCAGCTACTATGGGGCCAGAGCCGAGAGGGGCCACCTTCCCTGTCACAGTTACATGTGTTATATACAGGGTGTATCTACCATAGGTGCAGGGAGTGCAGCTGCTATGGGGCCCAGAGCTGAGAGGGGCCGCCTTCCCTGTCACAGTTACATGTGTTATATACAGGGTGTAGCTACCATAGGTGCAGGGAGTGCAGCTGATATGGGGCACAGAGCTGAGAGGGGCCGCCTTCCCTGTCACAGTTACATGTGTTATATACAGGGGTGTAGCTACCATAGGTGCAGGGAGTACAGCTGCTATGGGGCCAGAGCTGAGAGGGGCCACCTTCCCTGTCACAGTTACATGTGTTATATACAGGGTGTAGTTACCATAGGTGCAGGGAGTGCAGTTGCTATGGGGCCAGAGCTGAGAGGGGCCACCTTCCCTGTCACAGTTACATGTGTTATATACAGGGTGTAGCTACTATAGGTGCAGGGAGTGCAGCTGCTATGGGGCCAGAGCTGAGAAGGGCCCCCTTCCCTGTCACAGTTACATATGTTATATACAGGGTGTAGTTACCATAGGTGCAGGGAGTGCAGCTGCTATGGGGCCAGAGCTGAGAGGGGCCACCTTCCATGTCACAGTTACATGTTTTATATACAGGGTGTAGCTACCATAGGTATAGGGAGTGCAGCTGCTATGGGCCCAGAGCTGAGAGGGGCCCCCTTCCCTGTCACAGTTACATGTGTTATATACAGGGTGTAGTTACCATAGGTGCAGGGAGTGCAGCTGCTATGGGGCCAGAGCTGAGAGGGGCCACCTTCCATGTCACAGTTACATGTGTTATATACAGGGTGTAGCTACCATAGGTGCAGGGAGCGCAGCTGCTATGGGCCACCTTCCCTGTCACAGTTACATGTGTTATATACAGGGTGTAGCTACCATAAGTGCAGGGAGTGCAGCTGCTATGAGGCCCAGAGCTGAGAGGGGCCACCTTCCCTGTCACAGTTACATGTGTTATATACAGGGTGTATCTACCATAGGTGCAGAGAGTGCAGTTGCTATGGGGCCCGGAGCAGTAAGGAGCCACCTTCCCTGTCACAGTTACATGTGTTATATACAGGGTGTAGCTACCATAGGTGCAGGGAGTGCAGCTGCTATGGGGCCCAGAGCTGAGAGAGGCCACCTTCCATGTCACAGTTACATGTGTTATATACAGGGGTGTAGCTACCATAGGTGCAGGGAGTGCAGCTGCTATGGGGCCCAGAGCTGAGAGGGGCCACCTTACCTGTCACAGTTACATGTGTCATATACAGGGTGTAGCTACCATAGGTGCAGGGAGTGCAGCTACTATGGGGCCAGAGCCGAGAGGGGCCACCTTCCCTGTCACAGTTACATGTGTTATATACAGGGTGTATCTACCATAGGTGCAGGGAGTGCAGCTGCTATGGGGCCCAGAGCTGAGAGGGGCCGCCTTCCCTGTCACAGTTACATGTGTTATATACAGGGTGTAGCTACCATAGGTGCAGGGAGTGCAGCTGATATGGGGCACAGAGCTGAGAGGGGCCGCCTTCCCTGTCACAGTTACATGTGTTATATACAGGGGTGTAGCTACCATAGGTGCAGGGAGTGCAGCTGATATGGGGCACAGAGCTGAGAGGGGCCACCTTCCCTGTCACAGTTACATGTGTTATATACAGGGTGTAGCTACTATAGGTGCAGGGAGTGCAGCTGCTATGGGGCCCAGAGCTGAGAGGGGCCCCCTTCCCTGTCACAGTTACATGTGTTATATACAGGGTGTAGCTACCATAGGTGCAGGGAGTGCAGCTGCTATAGGGCCCAGAGCTGAGAGGGGCCACCTTCCCTGTCACAGTTGCATGTGTTATATACAGGGTGTAGCTACTATAGGTGCAGGGTGTACAGCTGCTATGGGGCCCAGAGCTGAGAGGGGCCACCTTCCCTGACACAGTTACATGTGTTATATACAGGGTGTAGCTACCATAGGTGCAGGGAGTGCAGCTGCTATGGGGACCAGATCTGAGAGGAGCCACCTTCCCTGTCACAGTTACATGTGTTATATACAGGGTGTAGCTACCATAGGTGCAGGCAGTGCAGTTGCTATGGGGCCAGAGCTGAGAGGAGCCACCTTCCCTGTCACAGTTACATGTGTTATATACAGGGTGTAGCTACCATAGGTGCAGGGAGTGCAGCTGCTATGGGCACAGAGTTGAGAGGCGCCACCATCCCTGTCACAGTTACATGTGTTATATACAGGGTGTAGCTACCATAGGTGCAGGGAGTACAGCTGCTATGGGGCCAGAGCTGAGAGGGGCCACCTTCCCTGTCACAGTTACATGTGTTATATACAGGGTGTAGTTACCATAGGTGCAGGGAGTGCAGTTGCTATGGGGCCAGAGCTGAGAGGGGCCACCTTCCCTGTCACAGTTACATGTGTTATATACAGGGTGTAGCTACTATAGGTGCAGGGAGTGCAGCTGCTATGGGGCCCAGAGCTGAGAGGGACCACCTTCCCTGTCACAGTTGCATGTGTTATATACAGGGTGTAGCTACCATAGGTGCAGGGAGTGCAGTTGCTATGGGGCCAGAGCTGAGAGGGGCCACCTTCCATGTCACAGTTACATGTGTTATATACAGGGTGTAGCTACCATAGGTGCAGGGAGTGCAGCTGCTATGGGGCCCAGAGCTGAGAGGGGCCACCTTCCATGTCACAGTTACATGTTTTATATACAGGGTGTAGCTACCATAGGTATAGGGAGTGCAGCTGCTATGGGGCCAGAGCTGAGAAGGGCCCCCTTCCCTGTCACAGTTACATGTGTTATATACAGGGTGTAGTTACCATAGGTGCAGGGAGTGCAGCTGCTATGGGGCCAGAGCTGAGAGGGGCCACCTTCCATGTCACAGTTACATGTTTTATATACAGGGTGTAGCTACCATAGGTATAGGGAGTGCAGCTGCTATGGGCCCAGAGCTGAGAGGGGCCCCCTTCCCTGTCACAGTTACATGTGTTATATGCAGGGTGTAGTTACCATGGGTGCAGGGAGTGCAGCTGCTATGGGGCCAGAGCTGAGAGGGGCCACCTTCCATGTCACAGTTACATGTGTTATATACAGGGTGTAGCTACCATAGGTGCAGGGAGCGCAGCTGCTATGGGCCCAGAGCTGAGAGGGGCCACCTTCCCTGTCACAGTTACATGTGTTATATACAGGGTGTAGCTACCATAAGTGCAGGGAGTGCAGCTGCTATGAGGCCCAGAGCTGAGAGGGGCCACCTTCCCTGTCACAGTTACATGTGTTATATACAGGGTGTATCTACCATAGGTGCAGAGAGTGCAGTTGCTATGGGGCCCGGAGCAGTAAGGAGCCACCTTCCCTGTCACAGTTACATGTGTTATATACAGGGTGTAGCTACCATAGGTGCAGGGAGTGCAGTTGCTATGGGGCCCGGAGCAGTAAGGAGCCACCTTCCCTGTCACAGTTACATGTGTTATATACAGGGTGTAGCTACCATAGGTGCAGGGAGTGCAGCTGCTATGGTCCCAGAGCTGAGTGGAGCCACCTTCCCTGTCACAGTTACATGTGTTATATACAGGGTGTAGTTACCATAGGTGCAGGGAGTGCAGCTGCTATGGGGCCAGAGCTGAGAGGGGCCACCTTCCCTGTCACAGTTACATGTGTTATATACAGGGTGTAGCTACCATAGGTGCAGGGAGTGCAGCTGCTATGGGGCCCAGAGCTGAGAGGGGCCACCTTCCCTGTCACAGTTACATGTGTTATATACAGAGTGTAGCTACCATAGGTGCAGGGAGTGCAGCTGCTATGGGGCCCGGAGCTGAGAGCAGCCACCTTCCCTGTCACAGTTACATGTGTTATATACAGAGTGTAGCTACCATAGGTGCAGGGAGTGCAGCTGCTATGGGGCCCGGAGCTGAGAGCAGCCACCTTCCCTGTCACAGTTACATGTGTTATATACAGGGTGTAGCTACCATAGGTGCAGGGAGTGTAGTTGCTATGGGGCCCGGAGCAGTAAGGAGCCACCTTCCCTGTCACAGTTACAGGTATTATATACCACGCCTCGTCAGCGGAGGAGGGGCTATATCTTCATTGCTGGGTTATTGGGGACACATGGCATAAAGCAGGCAAAATACAATACAATAATACACATTTACATCCTCAAATTGTTTGTAAACTACAAAGGAACACATTTATTTTTTGCACAAATACATGTACAGAAGAATATATGTTGGTGCAATGCCTGTTGCATGTTTGGATGGACAGCGCAAGGTGGGGACTGCACCTCTCGGCTATCAGACATCCAGAACCGCATCACCCGATGCCTGGGAAATCTCATGTCATTACTATAGACGTGAGCAGACAAGTAATGAAAACCTCGCCCACGTCTCAGGCAATACACAGTGTTCTTATACTTAATTAAAGTTAGAGCGTGAGTCACTGTATGGAGGTGCCAGTGCCAGCACAGACAGGTAACTCTACAGAAGGCATCGGAGAGGAACACTGAGAGAGAAGGCTGGAAGTCACCTGAAGGTCACAGCCTGGAGCCCTTCATACCCCAACATGCCATTTTTATTCCCGTTTAGTTACAATGAAAATATCTTGGAAAAGCAGTAGCAGACCATCACGTCACAGAAAGGGTGACAAGTATGGCATATAAATAGCCAGTCCATTAGGGTGAAAGGGACAAAGGCTGGAGGTGAGAGGTCAGGGATCAGCCGGTGACCATGGCATCTCTGATGCTGGAGTCACTGGGTGATATTATCCTGCTGACCTCACCTACTGATTCCTCATCCAAGAGGAATGTTTCCTGACTAACCACTTACGAGACCCTCCTCAGCTGGCCTGCGACGCAGGAGAACCCTCCCCAGCTGACCTGCGACGCAGGAAACCCTGCCCAGCTGACCTGCGGCGCAGGAGAACCCTCCCCAGCTGGCCTGCGGTGCAGAAGAACCCTCCCCAGCTGGCCTGCGGTGCAGGAGAACCCTCCCCAGCTGGCCTGCGACGCAGGAAACCCTGCCCAGCTGACCTGCGGTGGAGGAGAACCCTCCCCAGCTGACCTGCGACGCAGGAAACCCTGCCCAGCTGACCTGCGGGTGCAGGAGAACCCTCCCCAGCTGGCCTGCGGTGCAGGAGAACCCTCCCCAGCTGACCTGCGACGCAGGAAACCCTGCCCAGCTGACCTGCGGTGCAGGAGAACCCTCCCCACCTGGCCTGCGACGCAGGAAACCCTGCCCAGCTGACCTGCGGTGCAGGAGAACCTTCCCCAGCTGACCTGCGACGCAGGAGAACCCTCCCCAGCTGGCCTGCGGCACAGGAGAACCCTCCCCAGCTGACCTGCGACGCAGGAAACCCTCCCCAGCTGGCCTGCGGCGCAGGAAACCCTCCCCAGCTGGCCTGCGCCGCAGGAAACCCTCCCCAGCTGGCCTGCGGCGCAGGAGACCCTTGCACAGGAGGTGCACAGAAGGCGCATCGCATCTGGTCTGCGGCGTACGAGGCGTTTCCCATCTAAGCTGAAGCATAGGAGACGCTTCGCATCCAAAAAGAGCAGCTGAATCATCAGTTTAGGTTAATGTGAATAAGAATTGGAATTATCTCACTATATCAGACTTTAGAAAATAGTTTAAGAACGGTCCCTAAACAAGAAAAATACACAAAGCAGATTTTCCCCAGCACACCAAGGGGCATTAGCAATAAGATTTCAAAAACGACATGGTAGTAAAAATTTCAGAGATCTTAGTTGCATATACTTGCAAAGACATGGTGAGCCACCAGGCCTCAGCAAAGCTTCTCTGATACTGGTGGTCCCTAACACTGCACGCTAACAGTACCCACTCTGGGTCATATAATCTGGGGCAGTACGGATGGTGTAGTGGTTAGCATTACTGCCTCACAGCACTGAGGTCATGGGTTCGATCCCACCATGGCCCAACTGTGTGGAGTTTGTATATTCTCCCCGTACTTGCGTGGGTTTCCTCCGGGTACTCCGGTTTCCTCCCACAATCCAAAAATATACTGGTAGGTTAATTGGCTCACAACAAAATTAACCCTAGTGTGAATGTGTGTGTGTGTACATGTGGTAGGGAATATAGATTGTAAGCTCCACTGGGGCAGGGACTGATGTGAATGGCCAAATATTCTCTGTAAAGCGCTGCGGAATATGTGTGCGCTATATAAATAACTGGTAATAAATAATAATAATAATATAATAGTCTACTGTGTGGCCACATGGTAACAGCACATACAAAAATATATCTAAATTGAGAGCCAGTGTACCTGGAGTCTGATATAGCTAGGTCCTCCAAATGGTACTACAAGAACCAGCATGCTCTCCAAAGGTTGGTCCCATCTGTAAGTGTATTTATAAACAGTGATGGAAATACAAGTAGTGGGATCACCGCGCTCACGCAATCCCTACTGTGATACCCTCCAGCTAGGAGAACATGTTCCATACATTGGTTTTCCCCCTCAATCACTTCCCATCCGGTCTCTACGTTAGTTATAAGGGGTTTACTGTGTTACATGGAAAGGGCACGACAATACACACGTGTACTTTTATCACACTGAAATATTAACCCCTTCACTGCCTCGTGCTAAAACGGACGGTGTGTCAGAACCTGAGGGGAACATGACGGAGTTTCCCAGATCCCTGCTAACCCCCGGAACATGCAACAGCTGAAGGCCTGACGGCTAAGTGACAGCTGCTGAGCCCTGTAAACAGCTCGGAGATTTTCCCCCTTAAAGGTCACAAAAAGGAAGAACTTCCCACACGTGCGTCACGGATCCCAGCATTTATCTCAGGGATTAGTTTAAGAGAAAGGAAACTTCTTATTGATAGGACTTGGTATAACTGCTGCTGCAGGGTGTGCCGGCACAATGTATACAGTCCGCAGTGCACGTCGGGAAAGAGACCTGTCCCTGCTTTATGTCTGGGATATAGGCGGAATATTCCACACACCAGGAGGGATATAAATAGACGGATGCTGGCTCAGACAGGAACATCTCCGAGATTAATCACAACTCAGATATCTCAGACGCCCATTTGTGATAGGCAGAAGAATTAGGACGTAACCCAGGAAGAGTCTACAACTATATACTCCATGGGTGTGATGTATGGATGATTATATAATACTGCAACATATTCTGCTGCAGTAACATTACTGCACCCCTCCCCCCCAAATACCTTTTCCAGGCAGAGCCCAACACTTACTCATCTACTGGCCAGACTGCCAGAAATGAGCACAGGGAACCTTCCAGCACATTGCTTTACGGTAGTAGGAGCAGCCATGCTGACTGCTAATGTGTAACGCACATCACCTACAGGCACTAGAGGCAGAGCGTCACCTAGTGGCAGGATTAGTGATTGCGGTCCTGACTGATACGTTACTATTAACGATTACCCATTCTATTTTTGCTTTACCAGCAGAATCTCCCTATATTATATATATTGTATAGCTCTGACCCGACAGCACCAACCCCACTCCCCCAAATTATATATATTACATAGTCTGACCTGTGACAGCGCCAACCCTACCCCCCAAATTATATAGTTCTGACCTGTGACAGCGCCAACCCTACCCCCCCCAATTATATAGTTCTGACCTGTGACAGCGCCAACCCTACCCCCCCCCCCCCCAATTATATAGTTCTGATCTGTGACACTACCACCCCCCCCCCCCCAATTATATAGTTCTGATCTGTGACAGCGCCAACCTACCCCCCCCCCCCCCCCCCCAATTATATAGTTCTGATCTGTGACAGCGCCAACCCTACCCCCCCCCACCCAATTATATAGTTCTGATCTGTGACAGCGCCAACCCTTCCCCCCCCCCCCAATTATATAGTTCTGACCTGTGACAGATCCAACCCCTCCATAAGTATATTGCATAGCTCTGACAGCTTCAATTCCCACATTACATTTATTATATATATATATATATATATATATATATATATATATATATATATATTGTACAGCTCCGCCCTGTGACAGCACCAGACCCCCCCATTATATATATATTATATAGACTTTGACCTGTGACAGCTCCAGTATCCCCCATATTATATAGCTTGTCTCTTACCTGTGAGTCCCAACCCCCCACCCCATTATATATATATATATATATATATATATATATATATATATATAGCTCTGACCTGACAGCTCCAACCCTCACATTATATATTATAGCTGTGACAGCTCCAGTCCCCTATATACTGTATCCCTATGTAATGTGACAGCTTACTCCCCTATATACTGTATCCCTATGTAATGTGACAGCTCAGTCCCCTATATACTGTATCCCTATGTAATGTGACATCTCAGTCCCCTATATACTGTATCCCTATGCAATGTGACATCTCAGTCCCCTATATACTGTATCCCTATGCAATGTGCCAGCTCCAGTCATCTATATACTGTATCCCTATGTAATGTGACAGCTCAGTCCCCTGTATACTGTATCCCTATGTAATGTGACAGCTCAGTCCTCTATATACTGTATCCCTATGTAATGTGACAGCTTAGTCCCCTATATACTGTATCCCTATGTAATGTGACAGCTCAGTCCTCTATATACTGTATCCCTATGTAATGTGACATCTCAGTCCCCTATATACTGTATCCCTATGTAATGTGACAGCTCAGTCCTCTATATACTGTATCCCTATGGAATGTGACAGCTTAGTCCCCTATATACTGTATCTCTATGTAATGTGACAGCTCAGTCCTCTATATACTGTATCCCTATGTAATGTGACAGCTCAGTCCTCTATATACTGTATCCCTATGTAATGTGACAGCTCAGTCCCCTATATACTGTATCCCTATGTAATGTGACAGCTCAGTCCTCTATATACTGTATCCCTATGTAATGTGACAGCTCAGTCCCCTATATACTGTATCCCTATGTAATGTGACAGCTCAGTCCCCTATATACTGTATCCCTATGTAATGTGACAGCTCAGTCCCCTATATACTGTATCCCTATGTAATGTGACAGCTCAGTCCCCCTATATACTGTATCCCTATGTAATGTGACAGCTCAGTCCCCTATATACTGTATCCCTATGTAATGTGACAGCTCAGTCCTCTATATACTGTATCCCTATGTAATGTGACAGCGCAGTCCCCTATATACTGTATCCCTATGTAATGTGACAGCTCAGTCCCCTATATACTGTAACCCTATGTAATGTGACAGCTCAGTCCCCTATATACTGTATCCCTATGTAATGTGACAGTTCAGTCCCCTATATACTGTATCCCTATGTAATGTGACAGCTCAGTCCCCTATATACTGTATCCCTATGTAATGTGACAGCTCAGTCCCCTATATACTGTATCCCTATGTAATGTGACAGCTCAGTCCCCTATATACTGTATCCCTATGTAATGTGACAGCTCAGTGCTCTATATACTGTATATCCCTATGTATAAAGGGTGCATGGGCACGGATCCGGGTGTGCGGGTCTCACCTTGTCCTGCGCCCGCGGGTCACTCCAGGTGGTGGTCCTGTCATTGTGGTTGACGAAGAAGGGCCAGCCGGTTTGGGGGTCCAGCTTGATCTCCCAGCCGGGGGGCAGAGGGTCGCTGCTGCCGGACATGGTGGTCTTCATGCTGCTCCTGGGGACGGGGTGATGAGCCATGATGAGCCCGCAGCCCTCTCCGGCACCTTATCTACCGCCCCGGGGTGACGCCAGCCCCAGCTGCCCTGTATGGGTGTAGGGGGAGGTGTCGGGACTCAGGGAGCCGATCTCAGGCCTGCCCTATGGGTGTAGGGGGAGGTGTCGGGACTCTGGCTGGGGGTGCGGCTCAGCCCTACATGGGTGTAAGGGGAGGTGTCGGGACTCTGGAAGGGGTGAGGCTCAGCCCTACATGGGGGTAAGAGGAGGTGTCGGGAATCTGGCAGGGTGTAGGGGGAGGTGTCGGGACTCTGGCTGGGTGTAGGAGGAGGTGTCGGGACTCTGGCTGGGTGTAGGGGGAGGTGTCGGGACTGTGGCAGGGTGTAGGTGCCAGAGGCTCCGGGCATCTGCTGGAAAGTTCTGAGCACTTGGCTGCAGCTCCTCTCTGACTCATCACTTATTGTCCCTGTGACTCCTTATTAATGACTCTGCTTTATTACAGGGCTGGGTGAGAAAAATCGGGACATTCATGTAAGCTGAAGCCTGCACTCATTCACCTGCTGCCAGGTATCACACCTGGGAGCAGTGCCGTAACTAGACATTATAGCGCTGTGTGCAAGAAGCGGCATTGGCGTCCCGTCCCCCCCCCGCCAAACGGCAGCTTCACTACACCAGGCAGAGCCCCTTTTACACATTACGGCAGACAGTGTACCCCTTTTTACACATTACAGCAGACAGCGTCCCCCTTTTTACACATTACAGCAGACAGCGTCCCCCTTTTACACATTACGGCAGACAGCGTCCCCTTTTTACACATTACGGCAGCCAGTCCCCCTTTTTACACATTACGGCAGCCAGCACCCCCTTTTTACACATTACGGCAGACAGCGTCCCCTTTTACACATTACGGCAGCCAGTCCCCCTTTTTTCCACATTACGGCAGCCAGTCCCCCTTTTTACACATTACGGCAGACAGCGTCCCCTTTTTACACATTACGGCAGCCAGTCCCCCTTTTTACACATTACGGCAGCCAGCACCCCCTTTTTACACATTACGGCAGCCAGTCCCCCTTTTTTACACATTACGGCAGACAGCGTCCCCTTTTTACACATTACGGCAGCCAGTCCCCCTTTTTACACATTACGGCAGCCAGCACCCCCTTTTTACACATTACGGCAGACAGCGTCCCCTTTTACACATTACGGCAGACAGCGTCCCCTTTTTACACATTACGGCAGCCAGTCCCCCTTTTTACACATTACGGCAGCCAGTCCCCCTTTTTACACATTACGGCAGACAGCGTCCCCTTTTTACACATTACGGCAGCCAGTCCCCCTTTTAACACATTACGGCAGCCAGCACCCCCTTTTTACACATTACGGCAGACAGCGTACCCTTTTACACATTACGGCAGACAGCGTCCCCTTTTTACACATTACGGCAGCCAGTCCCCCTTTTTACACATTACGGCAGCCAGTACCCCCTTTTTGCACATTACGGTATCCAGTCCCCCTTTTTACACATTACGGCAGACAGCGCACCCTTTTTACACATTACGGCAGATAGTCCCCCTTTTTACACATTACGGCAGCCAGTCCCCCTTTTTACACATTACGGCAGCCAGCATCCCCTTTTACACATTACGGCAGACAGCGTCCCCTTTTTACACATTACGGCAGCCAGTCCCCCTTTTTACACATTACGGCAGCCAGTCCCCCTTTTTACACATTACGGCAGCCAGCATCCCCTTTTACACATTACGGCAGACAGCGTCCCCTTTTTACACATTACGGCAGCCAGCATCCCCTTTTACACATTACGGCAGACAGCGTCCCCTTTTACACATTACGGCAGCCAGTCCCCCTTTTTACACATTACGGCAGCCAGTCCCCCTTTTTACACATTACGGCAGCCAGCATCCCCTTTTACACATTACGGCAGACAGCGTCCCCTTTTTACACATTGCGGCAGCCAGCATCCCCTTTTACACATTACGGCAGACAGCGTCCCCTTTTTACACATTGCGGCAGGCAGAGTCCCCTTTTTACACATTGCGGCAGGATAGATAGACAGACAGAATAGTTGATACTTACCATCTCCCCGCTGGCTCAGGCACTCTGGCTCCTCAGTGCTGGCAGATCCCTGGCAGGGGAGAAGAAGGAGGAGGGAGGGGGAATTGGGAGCAGCAGCAGCGCAGTGTAATTGGTAGCGGCGCCGCTGCAGCTGTCCCTCTCCTTCCGCACTGGCTGGCCGCTGTGAATCCTGGGATGAGGGAAGCGCATCCCAGCATTCACTGCGACGGTGGCCAGCCTATGTGAAAGGAGAGGGACAGCTGCAGCGGCGCCGCTACCAATTACAATGCGCTGCTGCGGCTCCCTCCTCCCCCTTCTTCCTCTTCCTTCTCACCTGCCCGGGATCCGCTCCTCGTCCTCTCCTCCTCCG
The DNA here is from genome assembly GCF_028390025.1 of Pseudophryne corroboree. NCBI lineage: Eukaryota > Metazoa > Chordata > Amphibia > Anura > Myobatrachidae > Pseudophryne > Pseudophryne corroboree. The sequence goes on from NC_086446.1 coordinate 806,724,357, forward strand.
GCACACACAGGCGGCTTGTAATGAGTCATTTTGACTCATTACAAGCCGCTGACTTAGAATGCGGGCCGTTGCGCCCTCAGGGCGACTGCGCTGTGTGCCAGGCACACCTGGCACACACGTAGTTACGGCTCTGCCTGGGAGGAAGAGTGAAGATTTTGGCGATTGTAAAACATAACACACTGCATTCATCTTCCTGCTATAAGGGGCATTTTTATCATTATCTGCTCCTAGACCCTATAAAATAGGATTTTAATACCTACCGGTAAATCCTTTTCTCTTAGTCCGTAGAGGATGCTGGGGTCACATCAAGAACCATGACGGGATCCGCAGGAGACATGGGCAATTTAAGACTTTCAAAAAGTGTGAACTGGCTCCTCCCTCTATGCCCCTCCTCCAGACTCCAGTTACAGGAACTGTGCCCAGGGAGACGGACATTTCGAGGAAAAGGATTTATTGTTAAACCAAGGTGAGATTCATACCAGCTCACACCTCAAGCACGCCGTACAACATGGCCTTCAACATAACGCAAGTCAACGGCATGAACAACGTCAGCAACAGGCTGACTAAAAAACGTAACACAACATGTGTTGAAACGTAACAAAAAACTGCAGATACAGTACGCACTGGGACAGGCGCCCAGCATCCTCTACGGACTAAGAGAAAAGGATTTACCGGTAGCTATTAAAATCCTATTTTCTCATACGTCCTAGAGGATGCTGGAGTCACATCAAGAACCATGGGGTTATACCAAAGCTCTAGAACGGGCGGGAGAGTGCGGATGACTCTGCAGCACCAATTGACCAAACATGAGGTCCTCATCAGCCAGGGTATCAAACTTGTAGAACTTCACAAAGGTGTTTGAACCCGACCAAGTAGCCGCTCGGCAAAGTTGTAATGCCGAGATCCCCAGGTGTTATGCACACCAGTGCCTGCAGGAAAGTACTGGTGTCAGGACTGTTATGCACTCCAGTGCCTGCAGGAATGTACTGGTGTTTGAACTGTTATGCAAAACAAATGGACTCACAGACAGACTAGGGAAAATGACATAACGTACACAGAAGGTGGTAGGGTAACAAAATACACACAACGTGAACAGAGAAGCCCAGAGGCTAAGGAACTGGGTATCTCCCTTGTATTAGAACTGCTCAGATGTGAAAAGCAAGATGTTGTGTTTTAATACATAGAAAACCCGAAATGCTGTTGCTAAGGGCAACAGCAAAACCCTAAAGGGTTACCAACGGGTGTGGCAGTAAACTCCTTGGTCAGAGATGGAATGATAGACACAAGGAGATTCTCCACAATCCTAATTCTCACTTGCAGTGCACAGGTTCGGTTTACTGCCACTAAACTGACCCCTGACACCTAGCACAGTGAGACAGGATTAGACAGGCAAGTCTTAGAATACAGCCGCAAACTTGCTAAGTTCACAGAGTAGTAACAGAACCCCAGCAAGCTAAACGACTGACTCCAGTCTTACTGCTAGGTCTGGATTGGCAGAGTGTAATACCAAATCCCCAGGCCTATTTGCAGTAAGCAACAAACAAATACAAAGCTACACAGTACTGGCTAACTTTCAGAAACTGACTAACCAACAAAGATTCAGCAGCATCTGCTTACCCTGAAAAGAGGCCTTATAAAGCAGGTGCTGTCCACGCCCCACTCAGACCTCACAGACTGTGAGCACAAAAACCAGCACCGGATCCCCTGCCATGCACAGAGCCTATAACCACTGCACAGCAAAAGACCCGAACCGGAGTATCAGCTGCGCTCAGGTTACTCCGCTAGCACTTGTCTCCCGGTTGCCATGACGACGTGGCAGCACAGGGCAGGAGACCCTAACAGTACCCCCCCTCTGACGAGGGGTCAAAGAACCCCTACCACCGGGTTTATCGGGGAACTGCGAGAAGAAAGAGCGTATCAGTCTGGGGGCATGAAGATCACAACTGCGCACCCACGACCGCTCCTCCGGGCCATACCCCTTCCAGTGCACCAAAAATGACAGCCGACCCCGAACCACCTTGGAGTCAAGAATCCTTTCAACAACAAACTCCCTCTGGCCACGTATCAGAAGAGGGGAAGGTCTTCCACTGGAAGAAGGATTACTAATCGCCCGTTTTAAAAGGGAACAATGAAATGTTTTATTGATACCCAAAGAACGGGGCAGATCTAACTGAAATGCCACCGGATTGATAACCCTGGTGATCTTATAAGGGCCGATGAACCGGGGGCCTAACTTATGAGATGGCTGTCTCAACTTCAAATTCTTGGTAGACAACCAGACGAAGTCTCCTAATTTGAAGCTGCAGGGTCTTTTCCGCTTATCAAAAACCCTTTTGGTCACTAATGACACAGACACAAGGGCTTTCTTCACTTTCCGCCAAATACCTCTAAGGACCGAAACCACAGAGGAACCACCAGGCGTGGAGTCCAGGGGGTCAAAAGAATTGGCCTTAGGATGATGCCCATACACACAAAGGAAGGGAGAGATCCCTGTAGCAGAGTGAGCCGCGTTGTTATAGGCAAACTCCGCCATGGACAGATGAGCAACCCAGTCAGTCTGACACTTGGAGACATAACACCTGAGGAACTGCTCCAAGGACTGGTTCACCCTTTCAGTCTGCCCATTAGACTGCGGATGGTAGCCCGACGACAAGCTGACAGAAATCTGGAGATCGGAACAAAATGCCCTCCAGAATTTGGCCACAAACTGGGATCCGCGGTCAGAGACCACATCAAGTGGCAACCCGTGGAGACGCACAACATGCAGCATAAATAATTCAGACAGGCGTCTGGCCGATGGCAGCCCAACCAGTGGAACGAAGTGCGCCATCTTCGAAAACCTGTCAACGACAACCCAGATGGCTGTCATCCCCGAGGATTTGGGCAAGTCCACCACAAAATCCATTGAAATGTGGGTCCATGGCTTAGATGGGATAGAGAGTGGATGTAGTGGGCCAACAGGAACCCCTCTAGGAGTCTTATTTCGGGCACAGATGTCACATGCCCGAACCCACTGATCCACATCCTTAGCCACCGAGGGCCACCACACCGCCCTAGATAGCAACTCCCGAGTTCTGGCAATACCCGGGTGACCTGCAGACTTCTTGGCATGGAATTCCAGGAACACTCGCTGTCTTAACCTAGGAGGCACAAACAAAAGACCTACCGGAAGGTCTGGAGGAGCCTGCTCCTGTGCTCTAAGGACTAATGATAAGAGGTCCTGGGTAATGCCCACTTTAATACATGATGGGGAAACAATGGGCAACGGCTCCTCGGTGGTCTCCTGGATTGGAGCAAAACTCCGCGAGAGCGCATCAGCCTTGATGTTTTTTGACCCAGGGCGATATGTTATCAAAAAATTAAAGCGAGCAAAAAACAAAGCCCATCGTGCCTGCCTGGCATTGAGACGCTTCGCTGACTCTAAATATGCCAGATTCTTATGGTCAGTGAGAATTGAGACCACAAACTTAGCCCCCTCAAGCCAGTGTCTCCACTCCTCGAGTGCATCCTTAATAGCCAACAATTCCCGGTTACCCACGTCATAATTCATCTCGGCAGGCGAAAATTTACGGGAAAAGTAAGCACAGGGATGAAGGCGATTATCTGACACTCCCATCTGAGAAAGCACTGCCCCAATACCCATCTCAGAGGCATCCACCTCCACCAAAAAAGGACGCTCTGGATCTGGGTGTCGCAGCACCTTGGCCGAAACAAATGCCCTTTTGAGACGGGCAAAAGCCGCTTTAGCCTCACAAGACCAGTGAGCAACATCCGCCCCTTTCTTAGTGAGTGCCACCAAGGGCGCCACTATAGACGAAAATCCAGCGATAAATCGTCTATAAAAATTCGCAAAGCCCAGGAAACGCTAAAGCGCCTTCAAACTAGTGGGCTGCACCCAATCCAGGACTGCCTGTACCTTGGAACCCTCCATTTGGAAACCTTTTGGGGAGATAATATATCCTAGAAATGCGATTTGCTGAACTTCAAATTCGCACTTCTCCAGCTTCGCCCCAAGCCGGTGGTCTCTGAGTTTCTGGAGGACTAAGCGTACATGCTTCCGATGTTCCTCCAGGGAATGGGAGAAGATTAGGATGTCATCTAAGTATACAACTAAGAATCTATCCAAATATTCCCTGAGCACATCATTCATGAAATCCTGGAAGACTGCCGGGGCATTACAGAGCCCAAAAGGCATCACCAAATATTCATAATGCCCCGAGTGGGTATTAAAGGCAGTCTTCCATTCATCCCCCTCTCTTATTCGGATTAGATTGTACGCACCGCGTAGGTCAATCTTAGAAAAAATGGTGGCAGTACGAAGCTGGTCAAACAAGACCGAAATGAGAGGCAGTGGGTATGAGTTTTTAATCGTGATACGGTTCAATTCCCTGAAGTCGATGCAGGGTCGCAACGAACCGTCCTTTTTACCCACGAAGAAGAACCCCGACCCAACTGGAGACTGTGAAGGTCTGATAAATCCCTTAGCCAAGTTCTCCTGAATGTACTCTGCCATAGCCTGAGTCTCAGGACGTGACAGGGAGTACAACCTGCTCTTGGGAAGCTTAGCATTTGGCAACAAATCAATGGCACAGTCATAGGAGCGATGGGGAGGTAGTACCTCTGCAACTTTTTTGGAGAACACGTCCGCAAAATCTGCATAACACCCTGGCAATCCTGGCAAACTTAGCTGCGAGAACCTGACTGGAAGGCTCAAGCAACTCCTGAAACAATCAGTACTCCAACTAAGAATCTCCCCAGAGACCCAGTCAAATTGAGGATTGTGGGCCCTTAACCAGGGTAACCCCAACACCAATGGGGCAAAAGTACAGACAGTCACATAAAAGGACAATTTTTCAGAGTGTGTGGCTCCAATAAACAAAGAAATCTGGCTAGTGCAAGAGGTAATTTTACCTTGGGATAATGGTTCCCCGTTTAACCCACAAATCTCAATTTCCGATGCCAAGGGTACTAAGAGAACAGAGTGTTTCAGGGCGAATTGGCGGTCCATAAAAACCCCGTCGGCCCCACTGTCCACAAAGGCCTCAGTCTTGACAGTTTGACCGAGGATCTTCAAAGTCACCGGAATGATAAAAGTCTTCTTGGGAAATTCTGACTTCTGGCCTGACAGGATATTTCCCATCACCCTCAGGCCCTGAAGTTTTCCGGCTTTTCTGGGCATGATACTACCACATGACCTTTATTCCCACAGTACAAACACAACCCCTGCTGTCTCCTCCGCATCTTCTCACGCGAGGAGAGGCGGGTAGCCCCAATCTGCATAGGCTCCTCGGAAAATTCCTCAGAGTCTGAGGTTCCCTTGGGAAGGAAGGAAATCTCAGTCTCCCTTTCAAGCCTACGCTCTCTCAGCCGTCTATCCACCCGGATGGATAACTGCATGAGCTGATCCAAGCTATCAGGCAAGGGATGTTGTACCAGTTGGTCCTTTATCTGGTTAGAAAGACCTCTTCGGTACTGGTGTCTCAGGGCTGGGTCATTCCACTGGGTATCATGGGCCAACCTCCGAAACTCCGTACAGTAAACCTCAACTGGCCTTCTCCCTTGCTTAAGGATCGAAATCTGAGCCTCGGCTGAGGCCGTCTTGTCAGGGTCATCATACAACATGCCCAGTGCCGTAAAAAAAGCATCAACACTTTTAAGCGACGGACAGTCAGGCTGCAACCCATATGCCCAGACCTGTGGGTCTCCTTGTAGCAAGGAAATCACTATGCCCACCCGCTGAATCTCCGACCCAGAAGACTGAGGCCTAAGCCGGAAGTATAGCTTGCAGCTCTCCTTGAAACAAAAGAACTGCGAGCGATCTCCAGAAAAACGATCCGGGAGATTTACTTTCGGCTCCTTAACCCCTGCAGGTGCTGCTGCTGCGGGAGCTCCGCCAGCAGCCTGGGAGGTGTGCATTTTAATGGACAAATCATTACATTTTTGAGTCAGGACCTGCACCTGATCAACCACCTGTTGCAACGTATTTTGAGGGGTATGCTCCATATTCCCACAAAATTTCAACAGGAGTATTGGGCTGCTGAATATGTTATGCACACCAGTGCCTGCAGGAAAGTACTGGTGTCAGGACTGTTATGCACTCCAGTGCCTGCAGGAATGTACTGGTGTTTGAACTGTTATGCAAAACAAATGGACTCACAGACAGACTAGGGAAAATGACATAACGTACACAGAAGGTGGTAGGGTAACAAAATACACACAACGTGAACAGAGAAGCCCAGAGGCTAAGGAACTGGGTATCTCCCTTGTATTAGAACTGCTCAGATGTGAAAAGCAAGATGTTGTGTTTTAATACATAGAAAACCCGAAATGCTGTTGCTAAGGGCAACAGCAAAACCCTACAGGGTTACCAACGGGTGTGGCAGTAAACTCCTTGGTCAGAGATGGAATGATAGACACAAGGAGATTCTCCACAATCCTAATTCTCACTTGCAGTGCACAGGTTCGGTTTACTGCCACTAAACTGACCCCTGACACCTAGCACAGTGAGACAGGATTAGACAGGCAAGTCTTAGAATACAGCCGCAAACTTGCTAAGTTCACAGAGTAGTAACAGAACCCCAGAAAGCTAAACGACTGACTCCAGTCTTACTGCTAGGTCTGGATTGGCAGAGTGTAATACCAAATCCCCAGGCCTATTTGCAGTAAGCAACAAACAAATACAAAGCTACACAGTACTGGCTAACTTTCAGAAACTGACTAACCAACAAAGATTCAGCAGCATCTGCTTACCCTGAAAAGAGGCCTTATAAAGCAGGTGCTGTCCACGCCCCACTCAGACCTCACAGACTGTGAGCACAAAAACCAGCACCGGATCCCCTGCCATGCACAGAGCCTATAACCACTGCACAGCAAAAGACCCGAACCGGAGTATCAGCTGCGCTCAGGTTACTCCGCTAGCACTTGTCTCCCGGTTGCCATGACGACGTGGCAGCACAGGGCAGGAGACCCTAACACCAGGGCAGCCGCCCAGGACGAGCCCACCTTTCTGGTAGAATGGGCCTTCACCGATTTCGGTAACGGCAATCCAGCCGTAGAATAAGCATGCTGAATCGTATGACAGATCCAGCACGCAATAGTCTGCTTGGAAGCAGGAGCCCCAATCTTGTTGTGAGCATACAGGACAAACAGAGCCTCCGTTTTCCTAAACTGAGCCGCTCTGGCGACATACATTTTCAAAGCTCTGACTACATTGAGAAACCTCGATTCCAGCAAGGCGTCAGTAGCCACTGCCACCACAATAGGTTGGTTCAAGTGGAACGACGAAACTACTTTCGGCAGAAATTGCTGACGAGTCCCCAACTCTGCTCTATCTTCATGGAAGATCAAATAAGGGCTCTTGTGAGACAAGGCCGCTAATTCAGACACCCGCCTTGTAGATGCCAAGGCCAACAGCATGACCACTTTCCAAGTGAGGAATTTCAACTCTACCTTCTGTAAATTTATTTTATTTATTAGCAGTTTCTTATATAGCGCAGCATATTCCATTGCGCTTTACAATTAGAACAACAATTATAGAACAAAACTGGGCAAAGACAGACAGACAGAGGTAGGAAGGCCCTGCTCGCAAGCTTACAATCTATAGATAATCTATATCTGTAAAGGTTCAAACCAATGAGATTGAAGGAATTGCAACACCACGTTTAGATCCCACGGTGCCACTGGGGGCAGAAAGGGAGGTTGGATGTGCAACACGCCTTTCACGAAAGTCTGAACTTCTGGAAAGGAGGCCAATTGTTTTTGGTAGAAAACCGATAAGGCTGAAATTTATACTTTAATTGAGCCCAACTTTAGGCCCGCATCCACACCAGCTTGTAGAAAATGGAGAAAACGTCCTAACTGAAACTCTTCCGTAGGAGCCTTCCTGGATTCACACCAAGACACGTATTTTCTCCAAATACAGTGGTAATGTTTAGACGTTACTCCTTTTCTGGCCTGAATAAGAGTGGGAATGACTTACTTGGGAATACCCTTTCGGGCTATGATCCGGCGTTCAACCGCCAAGCTGTCAAACGAAGTTGCGGTAAGTCTTGGAACACGCACGGCCCCTGCTGTAACAGATCCTCCCTCAGAGGAAGAGGCCAGGGATCTCCTATGAGTAATTCCTGAAGATCTGGATACCAAGCCCTCCTTGGCCAGTCTGGAACAATGAGGATCGCTTGAACCTTTGTTCGTCTTATGATCTTTATCACTTTTGGAATGAGTGGAAGCGGAGGAAACACATACACTGACTGAAACACCCACGGTGTCACTAGTGCGTCCACTGCTATTGCTTGAGGGTCTCTCGACCTGGAACAATATCTCTGAAGTATCTTGTTGAGGCGAGATGCCATCATGTCTATTTGAGGAATTCCCCAAAGACTTGTCACTTCTACAAAGACCTCTTGATGAAGACCCCACGCTCCTGGATGGAGATTGTGTCTGCTGAGGAAGTCTGCTTCCCAGTTGTCCACTCCTGGAATGAAGATCGCTGACGGAGCGCTTGTATGCCTTTCCGCCCAGCGGAGAACCTTTGTGACCTCTGCCATTGCCGTTCTGCTCTTTGTTCCGCCCTGGCGGTTTATGTACGCTACTGCTGCTATGTTGTCTGACTGAATCAAGATGGCCCGATTGCGAAGAAGATGTTCCGCTTGCAGAAGGCCATTGTAAATGGCCCTTAACTCCAGAACGTTTATGTGTAGACAAATTTCCTGGCTTGACCATCTTCCCTGGAAGCTTGCCCCCTGTGTGACTGCTCCCCAGCCTCGGAGACTCGCATCCGTGGTCACTAGGATCCAGTCCTGGATCCCGAACCTGCATCCCTCTAGGAGGTGAGAGCTGTGCAGCCACCACAGGAGTGAGATTCTGGTCTTGGAAGACAGGATTGTCCTTCGGTGCATGTGCAGATGGGACCCGGACCACTTGTCCAACAGGTCCCACTGAAACACTCTGGCATGGAACCTGCCAAACTGAGTGGCCTCGTAGGCCGCCACCATCTTCCCCAGCAACCGAGTGCATTGATTGATCGATACTCTTGCTGGTTTCAGAATTTGTTTAACCAGGTTCTGAATTTCCAGAGCCTTTTCCACTGGAAGAAAAACTCTCTGTAATTCTGTGTCTAGAATCATTGCCAAAAATGACAGCCGTCTCGTCGGAACCAACTGTGATTTTGGCAAGTTTAGGAGCCAACCATGTTGCTGCAGAATTGTCAGGGAGAGCGTAATGTTCTGCAGTAATTGGTCCCTTGATCTCGCCTTTATCAGGAGATCGTCCAAGTACGGGATAATTGTGACTCCTTGTTTGCGCAGGAGAACCATCATTTCGGCCATTACTTTGGTGAAAACCCTCGGAGCCGTGGACAGACCAAACGGCAACGTCTGAAACTGGTAATGACAATCCTGAACTGAAAACCTCAGGTAAGCCTGATGTGGAGGATAAATGGGAACATGTAAGTAGGCATCCTTTATGTCTACCGACACCATAAAATCCCCCTCCTCCAGACTGGAGATCACTGCCCAGAGAGATTCCATCTTGAATTTGAATTTTCTCAGGTAGAAATTGAGGGATTTGAGGTTCAGGATTGGTCTGACTGAGCCGTCTGGCTTCGGGACCACGAACAGGCTCGAATAAAAGCCTTCTCCCTGTTGCGACGGGGGAACCCTGACAATGACTTGATTATGACACAATTTTTGTATTGCGGCGCATACCACCTCCCTGTCCGGAATAGATGCTGGCAAGGCCAATTTGAAAAATCGGCGAGGGGGAGCGTCTTGAAACTCCAGTTTGTACCCCTGGGACACTATTTCTAAAACCCATGGGTCCAGGGCCGAACAAGCCCAGCACTGACTGAAGAGTCTGAGACGTACCCCCACCGGTGCGGACTCCCGCAGAGGAGCCCCAGTGTCATGCGGTGGATTTGGCAGAAGCCGGGGAGGACTTCTGCTCCTGGGAACTGGCCATGACCGGTGATCGTTTACCTTTTCCCTTTCCTCTCGAAGCAAGGAAGGAAGACCCTCGGCCTTTTCTGTATTTATTGGGCCAAAAGGACTGCATCTGATCGTGGTGTGCTTTCTTTTGTGGTGCAGGCAAATAAGGTAAAAATGATGACTTACCCGCGGTAGCCGTAGATACCAAGTCAGCGAGGCTGTCACCAAACAATACACCACCTTTATATGGTAGAGACTCCATAGCTTTCTTAGAGCCAGCATCAGCATTCCATTGATGAATCCACAATGTTCTCCTAGCTGAGACTGCCATGGCATTGGCTCTTGATCCCAAAAGGCCAATATCCCTCGCAGCTTCCTTTAGGTTGACTGCAGCGTCCCTGATATAACCTAGTGTCAAAAGAACGCTATCCCTATCCAGGGTATCTATTTCAGATGACAAGTTATCTGCCCATTTTTCGATAGCACTACTCACCCACGCAGATGCAATGGCTGGTCTGAGTAGCGTACCCGTGGTGACATAAATGGATTTCTCTAACGTCCTAGTGGATGCTGGGGACTCCGTAAGGACCATGGGGAATAGACGGGCTCTGCAGGAGACATGGGCACTTTAAGAAAGAATTTGGATTCTGGTGTGCTCTGGCTCCTCCCTCTATGTCCCTCCTCCAGACCTCAGTTTGAATCTGTGCCCGGACGAGCTGGGTGCTGTTCAGTGAGCTCTCCTGAGCTTGCTGTAAGAAAGTATTTTGTTAGGTTTTTTATTTTCAGGGAGCTCTGCTGGCAACAGACTCCCTGCATCGTGGGACAGAGGGGAGAGAAGCAGCCCTACTCTCTGAAGCTAGGTCCTGCTTCTTAGGCTACTGGACACCATTAGCTCCAGAGGGATCGTACACAGGATCTCACCCTCGTCGTCCGATCCCAGAGCCGAGCCACCGTCCCCCTCGCAGAGCCGGAAGACAGAAGCCGGGTGAGTATGAGAAGCAAGAAGACTTTGAAATCGTCGGCAGAAGACTCCGTTCTTCACATGAGGTAACGCACAGCACTGCAGCTGTGCGCCATTGCTCCAAACACACCTCACATACTCCGGTCACTGTAAGGGTGCAGGGCGCAGGGGGGGGGGGGGGGGGGGGGGGCGCCCTGGGCAGCATATGGACCTCTGTTGGCAAAAGTACTCCTATATACAGTTGGGCACTGTATATATGTATGAGCCCCCGCCAAAAAGATATGTATTTTAGCGGGACACAAGCCCGCCGTCGAGGGGGAGGGGCTTCTCCCTCAGCACTCACCAGCGCCATTTTTTCTCCACAGCTCCGCTGAGAAGAAGCTCCCCAGGCTTTCCCTGCAGATCACGGTAGAAAAGGGTAAAAGGAGAGGGGGGCACATAATTAGGCGCAAAAAACACAATATACAGCAGCTACTGGGTTAACATTAAGTTACTGTGTTATTCCTGGGTTATATAGCGCTGGGCTGTGTGCTGGCATACTCTCTCTCTGTCTCACCAAAGGGCCTTGTGGGGGAACTGTCTTCAAAAAGGGCATTCCCTGTGTGTGTGGTGTGTTGGTACGCTTGTGTCGACATGTCTGATGAGGAAGGCTATATGGAAGCAGAGTGGGAGCAAATGAATGTGGTGTCTCTGCCGACGGCACCGACACCTGATTGGATGGATATGTGGAAGGTTTTAAATGATAATGTTAATTCCTTGCATAAAAGGTTAGACAAAGCTGAAACCTCAGGACAGTCAGGGTCCCAACCGATGCCTGATCATATGTCGCAGAGGCCGACAGGGTCTCAGAAGCGCCCACTATCCCAAATTATTGACACGGATACCGACATGGATTCTGACTCCAGTGTCGATTACGATGATGCAAAGTTACAGCCAAAATTGGCTAAATCCATCCGTTATATGATTATAGCTATTAAGGATGTGTTGCACATCACAGAGGAAACCCCAGTCCCTGACAGGAGGGTTCATATGTATGGGGAAAAGAAGCCGCAGGTAACTTTTCCCCCCTCACACGAGCTCAATGAGTTATGTGAAAAGGCCTGGGAATCTCCAGATAAAAAACTGCAGATTTCCAAAAAGATTCTTATGGCGTATCCTTTCCCACCAACGGACAGTTTACGCTGGGAATCCTTCCCTAGGGTGGACAAAGCTTTGACACGTTTGTCCAAGAAGGTAGCCCTGCCGTCACAGGATACGGCTACCCTCAAAGATGCTGCGGATTGCAAACAGGAGGTTACACTGAAGTCCATTTATACACATTCAGGTAAATTACTGAGGACGGCAATCGCGTCGGCTTGGGTGTGTAGTGCTGTAGCAGCATGGACGGATACCTTATCTGAGGAACTTGATACCTTAGACAAGGATACTATATTAATGACCCTGGGGCATATTAAAGACGCTGTCCTTTATATGAGAGACATTAGCCTACTAGGTTCTAGAATAAATACTATGTCGATTTCTGCCAGAAGGGTCCTGTGGACTCGGCAATGGACAGGTGATGCCGACTCAAAAAGGCATATGGAGGTTTTACCTTACAAGGGTGAGGAATTGTTTGGGGAGGGTCTCTCGGACCTGGTCTCCACAGCTACGGCTGGGAAGTCAAATTTTTTGCCATATGTTTCCTCACAACCTAAGAAAGCACCGTATTACCAAATGCAGTCCTTTCGATCACAGAAAAACGAGAAAGTCCTTTCTTGCCAGAGGCAGGGGCAGAGGGAAGAAGCTGCACAACACAGCTAGTTCCCAGGAACAGAAGTCCTCCCCGGCTTCCACTAAATCCACCGCATGACGCTGGGGCTCCACAGGCGGAGCTAGGCCCGGTGGGGGCGCGTCTCCGAAATTTCAGCCACAAGTGGGTTCACTCACAGTTGGATCCCTGGGCAATAGATATTGTGTCTCAGGGATACAAGCTGGAATTCGAAGAGATGCCCCCTCACCGATACCTCAAGTCGGCCCTGCCAGCTTCCCCCTTAGAGAGGGAAATAATGTTAACTGCAATTCACAAATTGTATCTTCAACAGGTGGTGGTCAAGGTTCCCCTCCTTCAACAAGGAAAGGGTTATTATTCGACCATGTTTGTGGTACCGAAACCGGACGGTTCGGTCAGACCCTTATTGAATTTAAAATCCCTGAACATGTACCTAAAAAGGTTCCGGTTCAAGATGGAATCGCTGAGAGCGGTCATTGCAAGCCTGGAAGGGGGGGATTTTATGGTGTCTCTGGACATAAAGGATGCATACCTTCATGTCCCCATTTATCCACCTCATCAGGCGTACCTCAGATTTGTGGTACAGGATTGTCATTACCAATTTCAGACGTTGCCGTTTGGTCTCTCCACGGCTCCGAGAATATTTACCAAGGTAATGGCGGAAATGATGGTACTCCTGCGGAAGCAAGGGGTCACATTTATCCCATACTTGGACGATCTCCTCATAAAAGCGAGGTCAAGAGAGCAGTTGCTGATCAGCGTAGCACATTCTCTGGAAGTGTTACGGCAACACGGCTGGATTCTGAATATTCCAAAGTCGCAGTTGGTTCCTACGACTCGTCTGCCTTTCCTGGGCATGATTCTGGACACAGGCCAGAAAAGGGTTTATCTCCCGATAGAGAAGGTTCAGGAACTCATGACACTGGTCAGGGACCTATTAAAACCAAAACAGGTGTCAGTGCATCACTGCACTCGAGTCCTGGGAAAGATGGTGGCATCATACGAGGCCATTCCCTTCGGCAGGTTCCATGCGAGGACCTTTCAATGGGACTTACTGGACAAATGGTCCAGATCACATCTTCAGATGCATCGGTTAATCACCCTATCCCCCAGGGCCAGGGTGTCTCTCCTGTGGTGGCTGCAGAGTGCTCACCTTCTCTGCTCACCTTCTCGAGGGCCGCAGATTCGGCATTCGGGACTGGGTCCTGGTGACCACGGATGCAAGCCTCCGAGGGTGGGGAGCAGTCACACATGGAAGAAATTTCCAAGGTCTGTGGTCAAGTCAGGAGACTTGCCTTCACATCAACATCCTGGAACTAAGGGCCATTTACAACGCCCTACGTCAAGCAGAGACCCTGCTTCGCGGTCAACCAGTTCTGATTCAGTCAGACAAAATCACCGCTGTGGCTCATGTAAACCGACAAGGCGGCACAAGGAGCAGGGTGGCGATGGCGGAAGCCACCAGAATTCTTTGCTGGGCGGAGAATCATGTAAGCGCACTGTCAGCAGTGTTCATCCCGGGGGTAGACAACTGGGAAGCAGACTTCCTCAGCAGGCACGACCTCCACCCGGGGGAGTGGGGACTTCATCAAGAAGTCTTCGCACAGGTTGCAAGTCGGTGGGAACTGCCACAGGTGGACATGATGGCATCCCGCCTCAACAAGAAACTACAGGGGTATTGCGCCAGGTCGAGAGACCCTCAGGCGATAGCTGTAGACGCCCTGGTGACACCGTGGGTGTTCCAATCGGTCTATGTATTTCCTCCTCTTCCTCTCATACCCAAGGTGTTGAGAATCATAAGAAAAAGAGGAGTGAGAACAATACTCATTGTTCCGGATTGGCCAAGAAGGACTTGGTATCCAGATCTGCAAGAAATGCTCACAGAGGACCCGTGGCCTCTTCCTCTAAGACAGGACTTGTTGCAACAAGGGCCCTGTCCGTTCCAAGACTTACCGCGGCTGCGTTTGACGGCATGGCGGTTGAACGCCGGATCCTAGCGGAAAAAGGCATTCCAGATGAGGTCATTCCTACGCTGATAAAGGCTAGGAAGGACGTGACAGCTCAACATTATCACCGTATATGGCGAAAATATGTTGCTTGGTGTGAGGCCAGGAATGCCCCTACGGAGGAATTCCAGCTGGGCCGTTTCCTTCACTTCCTACAGTCAGGAGTGACTTTGGGCCTAAAATTGGGTTCCATTAAGGTCCAGATTTCGGCCCTATCCATTTTCTTTCAAAAAGAGCTGGCTTTTCTACCTGAAGTTCAGACGTTTGTGAAGGGAGTGCTGCGTATTCAGCCCCCTTTTGTGCCCCCGGTGGCACCTTGGGATCTTAACGTGGTGTTGAGTTTCCTGAAATCCCACTGGTTTGAACCACTCAAAACGGTGGAATTGAAATATCTCACGTGGAAGGTGGTCATGCTACTAGCATTGGCTTCGGCTAGGCATGTGTCAGAATTAGCGGCTTTGTCACATAAAAGCCCCTACCTGGTTTTCCATGCGGATAGAGCAGAATTGCGGACCCGCCCACAATTTCTGCCAAAAGTGGTTTCATCCTTTCATATAAACCAACCTATTGTGGTGCCTGTGGCTATTACTGACTTGGAGGATTCCGAGTTACTTGATGTGGTCAGGGCTTTGAAGGTTTATGTAGCCAGAACGGCTAGGGTCAGGAAAACAGAATCTTTGTTTATCCTGTATGCTTCCAACAAGCTTGGTGCTCCTGCTTCAAAGCAAACTATTGCTCACTGGATCTGTAACACGATTCAGCAGGCTCATTCTGCGGCTGGATTGCCGCTGCCAAAATCAGTTAAGGCCCATTCCACGAGGAAGGTGGGCTCTTCTTGGGCGGCTGCCCGAGGGGTCTCGGCATTACAGCTGTGCCGAGCGGCTACTTGGTCAGGTTCAAACACTTTTGCAAAGTTCTACAAGTTTGATACCCTGGCTGAGGAGGACCTTGTGTTTGCTCATTCGGTGCTGCAGAGTCATCCGCACTCTCCCGCCCGTTTGGGAGCTTTGGTATAATCCCCATGGTCCTTACGGAGTCCCCAGCATCCACTAGGACGTTAGAGAAAATAAGATTTTACTTACCGGTAAATCTATTTCTCGTAGTCCGTAGTGGATGCTGGGCGCCCGTCCCAAGTGCGGACTTCTTCTGCAATACTTGTATATAGTTATTGCTGCAATAAGGGCTATGTTATTGTTGCATCAGGGTTGAACTGATGCTCTGTTGTTGTTCATACTGTTGACTGGGTAAGTTTATCACAAGTTATACGGTGTGATTGGTGTGGCTGGTATGAGTCTTGCCCTGGATTTCCAAAATCCTTTCCTTGTACTGTCAGCTCTTCCGGGCACAGTTTCTCTAACTGAGGTCTGGAGGAGGGACATAGAGGGAGGAGCCAGAGCACACCAGAATCTAAATTCTTTCTTAAAGTGCCCATTTCTCCTGCGGAGCCCGTCTATTCCCCATGGTCCTTACGGAGTCCCCAGCATCCACTACGGACTACGAGAAATAGATTTACCGGTAAGTAAAATCTTATTTTCAATGTATTTTCTTGCCTACGATCCGCAGGATCCTTTAGGGCTGCCGTGTCAGGGGACGGAAGAGCCATCTTTTTGGACAGCCGCGATAGAGCTTTGTCCACAATGGGGGGTGACTCACATTTTTCTCTATCCCCAGAGGGAAACGGATACGCACTGGAATCCTTTTGGGAATCTGAAACTTTTTGTCAGGATTTTCCCAAATCTTTTCAAAAAGAGTGTTCAGTTCATGAGAGGGAGGAAACGTTACCTCAGGTTTCTTTCCTTTATACATACAGACCCTAGTATCAGGAACAGCAGGGTCCTCCGTGATATGTAACACGTCTTTTATCGCCACAATCATGTACTGAATGCTCTTAGCCAGCTTTGGATCTAATCTGGCATCACTATAGTCAACACTTGAGTCAGTGTCCGTGTCGGTATCCGTGTCTGCCAGCTGGGCAAATGAACGTTTTTGTGACCCCGAGGGGGTCTGGACTTGTAACAACACATCCTCTACAGATTTCTTCCATGCCTGGTTCTGAGACTCAGATTTATCCAATCTCTTATTTATCAGAGCCACATTTGCATTCAAAGCACTTAACACATTCACCCAATCAGGTGTCGGCGGTGCCGACAGGGTCACTCCCACAGCCGTTTGTGTCCCTAACATAGTCTCCTCCTGGGAAGAGCACTCCGCCTCAGACATGCCGACACACGTGCACCCAACACACCCAGACACACTGGACCTATAGGGGACAAACCCACAGTAAAGCCTGTCAGAGGGACACAGAGGGAGATATTGCCAGCTCACACCCCAGCGCTCAATCCCGGTCTGATACAATGTATCACAGATAACCTCTTACATTAAAGTCAAATTGTCTCTTAAGGAGCCCATCGAGTAATGTGGCAATTCCCTGTTCTCCTGTTGTCTGATTGGGGGAATTAGGAAAATCTATATGATTGGAAATACTCGATTTGCCTATTCGGACCCAAAAATGATCGGGATCAGAGAGTTGGGGATTTTGGCGATTCCCGAAAAATCGACAATATTTTGCAGGTCACCTGTAGATTTTTAATATGTGACAGTTGGTGATACACAGTGCAGCTGCTGGGTGACATGGAAAACGTGAACTGTGTGGGGTCCTGAGGACCGAGTTTGAGAACCACTGATCTAGGTACCTCGGTGACGCCGCTAGGAATGAGGATTTATTCAAAGTGACTAATGAAATGGGGGAGGGGGGTGGTTGACAGACAGTTACAAGGTTGACTGCAATAGGTCGATTCCATAGGGTTGAGTCAACAGGTCATATGGTCTACACGGTTTTTAGTTTTTTTTTCATGTTTTGCTGCATTAACTATTCATGTCACAAACTATTATCTTTAGTAACCTTGTGGCGAGCGAAGTGAGTCCGTAAGGGGACGCATTTCAGATATTTGGGTGAAATATGTTTAAAAACGCAGAATAACATTTAAAAAAATAAGATTTTAAACCTACCGGTAAATCTTTTTCTCCTAGTCCGTAGAGGATGCTGGGGACTCCGTAAGGACCATGGGTATAGACGGGCTTTGCAGGAGACATGGGCACTAAGAAAGAACTTTAGGTATGGGTGTGCACTGGCTCCTCCCTCTATGCCCCTCCTCCAGACCTCAGTTAGAGAAACTGTGCCCAGAGGAGACGGACAGTACGAGGAAAGGATTTTTGTTAATCCAAGGGCAAGATTCATACCAGCCCACACCATTCACACCGTATAACTTGGGATATACGAACCAGTTAACAGTATGAACAAAACAGCATCCGCCCGAGACTGACCAAAACTGTAACATAACCCTTATGTAAGCAAAACTATATACAAGTCTTGCAGAAGTAGTCCACACTGGGACGGGCGCCCAGCATCCTCTACGGACTAGGAGAAAAAGATTTACCGGTAGGTTTAAAATCTTATTTTCTCTTACGTCCTAGTGGATGCTGGGGACTCCGTAAGGACCATGGGGATTATACCAAAGCTCCCAAACGGGCGGGAGAGTGTGGATGACTCTGCAGCACCGATTGAGCAAACATGAGGTCCTCCTCAGCCAGGGTATCAAACTTGTAGAACTTTGCAAAGGTGTTTGAACCCGACCAAGTAGCAGCTCGGCACAATTGTAATGCTGAGACCCCTCGGGCAGCCGCCCAAGAAGAGCCCACCTTCCTTGTGGAATGGGCCTTAACTGATTTTGGTAACGGCAATCCAGCCGTTGAATGAGCCTGCTGAATCGTGTTACAGATCCAGCGAGCAATAGTCTGCTTTGAAGCAGGAGCGCCAACCTTGTTGGCTGCATACAGGACAAACAGCGCTTCTGTTTTTCTAACTCTAGCCGTTCTGGCTACGTAAATCTTCAAAGCCCTGACCACGTCAAGGGACTCGGAATCCTCCAAGTCACGTGTAGCCACAGGCACCACAATAGGTTGGTTCATATGAAAAGATGAAACCACCTTAGGCAAGAATTGAGGACGGGTCCGCAACTCCGCTCTATCCGCATGGAAAACCAGATAGGGGCTTTTATGTGACAAAGCCGCCAACTCTGACACACGCCTAGCCGAAGCCAAGGCTAACAACATGACGACCTTCCAAGTGAGATATTTTAACTCCACCGTTTTAAGTGGTTCAAACCAGTGCGACTTAAGGAAACTCAACACCACGTTAAGGTCCCAAGGCGCCACCGGAGGTACAAAAGGAGGCTGAATATGCAGTACTCCCTTCACAAAAGTCTGTACTTCAGGGAGAGAAGCAAACTCCTTCTGAAAGAAAATGGATAGGGCCGAAATCTGAACTTTAATGGAGCCTAATTTTAGGCCCAAGTTCACTCCAGTTTGTAGGAAGTGAAGGAAACGGCCCAGGTGGAATTCTTTCGTAGGAGCTTTCCTGGCCTCACACCAAGAAACATATTTTCGCCATATACGGTGATAATGTTGAGCTGTCACGTCCTTCCTAGCCTTTATCAGAGTAGGAATGACCTCATCCGGGATACCATTTTCCGCTAGGATCCGGCGTTCAAACGCCATGCCGTCAAACGCAGCCGCGGTAAGTTTTGGAACAGACAGGGCCCCTGTTGTAACAGGTCCTGTCTTAGAGGAAGAGGCCACGGATCTTCTGTGAGCATTTCCTGCAGATCCGGATACCAGGCCCTTCGTGGCCAATCTGGCACAATGAGAATTGTCTGCACTCCTCTTCTTCTTCTTATCCTCAGCACCTTGGGGATGAGAGGCAGAGGAGGAAACACATAGACCGACTGGAACACCCACTGTGTCACTAGGGCGTCCACAGCCACTGCTTGAGGGTCTCTTGACCTGGCGCAATATCTCTGTAGCTTTTTGTTGAGGCGGCACGCCATCATGTCTATCTGTGGCAGTCCCCACTGACTTGCAATCTGTGCGAAGACTTCCTGATGAAGTCCCCACTCTCCTGGATGCAGGTTGTGTCTGCTGAGGAAGTCTGCTTCCCAGTTGTCCACTCCCGGAATGAACACTGCTGACAGTGCGCTTACATGATTTTCCGCCCAGCAAAGAATCCTGGTGGCTTCCGCCATTGCCACTCTGCTCCTTGTGCCGTCTTGGCGGTTTACATGAGCCACCGCGGTGATGTTGTCTTACTGGATCATAACCGGTAGGTCGCGAAGCCAGGTCTCCGCTTGCCGAAGGGCGTTGTATATGGCCCTCAGCTCCAGGATGTTGATGTGAAGACAAGTCTCTTGACTTGACCAAAGACCTTGGAAGTTTCTTCCCTGTGTGACTGCTCCCCAACCTCGTAGGCTCGCGTCCGTGGTTACCAGAATCCAGTCCTGGATGGCAAACCTGCGACCCTCTAGAAGGTGAGCACTCTGCAGCCACCATAGGATGGACACCCTGGCCCTGGGGGACAGGGTGATTAACTGATGCATCTGTAGATGTGACCCGGACCATTTGTCCAGTAGATCCCATTGGAAGGTCCTCGCATGGAACCTGCCGAAGGGAATGGCCTCGTAAGATGCCACCATCTTTCCCAGGACTCGAGTGCAGTGATGCACTGACACCTGTTTTGGATTTAATAGGTTCCTGACCAGAGTCATGAGTTCCTGGGCCTTTTCTATCGGAAGATAAACCCTCTTCTGGTCCGTATCCAGAATCATGCCCAAGAAAGGCAGACGAGTCGTAGGAACCAACTGTGACTTCGGGATATTGAGAATCCAACCATGTTGCTGTAACACCTTGAGTGAAAGTGACACGCTGTTCAACAACTGCTCCCGTGATCTCGCTTTTATGAGGAGATCGTCCAAGTATGGGATAATTGTGACACCCTGCTTGCGCAGGAGCACCATCATTTCCGCCATTACCTTGGTGAAAATCCTCTGTGCCGTGGAAAGCCCAAACGGCAACGTCTGAAATTGGTAATGACAATCCTGTACCGCAAATCTCAGGTACGCCTGATGAGGTGGATATATGGGAACATGAAGGTATGCATCCTTTATGTCCAGAGACACCATAAAATCCCCCCCTTCCAGGCTGGCGATGACCGCTCTGAGCGATTCCATCTTGAACTTGAACCTTTTCAAGTATAGGTTCAGGGATTTTACATTTAAAATGGGTCTGACCGAACCGTCCGGTTTCGGGACTACAAATAGGGTCGAGTAATATCCCCTTCCTTGTTGAAGCAGGGGAACCTTGACTATCACCTGTTGAAGATACAATTTTTGAATTGCATTCAACAGTATCTCCCTCTCTGGGGGAGAAGCCGGTAGGGCCGATTTGAAAACCGGCGAGGAGGCACCTCTTCGAATTCCAGCTTGTAACCCTGGGAAACAATTTCTATTGCCCAGGGATCCACCTGTGAGTGAACCCAGATGTGGCTGAAAACCCGAAGACGTGCCCCCACTGGGGCGGACTCCCTTAGTGGAGCCCCAGCGTCATGCGGTGGATTTTGTAGAGGCCGGAGAGGACTTCTGTTCCTGGGAACTAGCTGTGTTGTGCAGCTTTTTTCCTCTGCCCTTACCTCTGGCAAGAAAGGACGATCCTCGTACTCTCTTGTTTCTTTGTGACCGAAAGGACTGCATTTGATAATGTGGTGCTTTCTTAGGCTGTGAGGGAATGTAAGGTAAAAAATTTGATTTACCAGCTGTAGCTGTGGAGACCAGGTCCGAGAGACCTTCCCCAAACAATTCCTCACCCTTGTAAGGTAAAACCTCCATATGCCTCTTTGAGTCGGCATCACCTGTCCATTGCCGACTCAAAGAGGCCATAGGACACATCTAGCAGTAATCGACATAGAGTTGACTCTAGAACCCAGTAAACTAATGTCTCTCTGAGCATCTCTCATATATAAGACAGCATCTTTTATATGTCCTAGGGTCCATAAAATGGTATCCTTATCCAGGGTTTCAATTTCCGCTGATAAGGAATCTGTCCACGCTGCTACAGCGCTACAAACCCATGCCGACGCAATCGCCGGTCTGAGTAAGGTACCCGAATGTGTGTAAATGGACTTCAAGGTACCCTCCTGCTTGCGATCCGCAGGATCCTGGAGGGTAGCTGTATCCTGGGATGGTAGCGCTACCTTTTTGGATAAGCGTGTCAACGCCTTGTCCACCCTAGGGGAGGATTCCCAGCGTATCCTGTCCTTAGCCGGGAAAGGATACGCCATAAGAATCCTTTTGGGAATCTGCAGTTTCTTGTCTGGAGATTCCCACGCTTTTTCACACAACTCATTCAGTTCATGAGAGGAGGGAAAGGTTACCTGAGGTTTCTTCCCCTTAAACATGTGTACCCTCGTGTCGGGGACAGAGGGGTCATCAGTGATATGCAAAACATCTTTTATTGCAATAATCATATATCGGATAGTTTTAGCCAATTTGGGCTGTAACTTAGCATCATCGTAGTCGACACTGGAGTCAGAATCCGTGTCGGTATCAGTGTCTACTATTTGGGATAGTGGGCGCTTTTGAGACCCCGAAGGTCCCTATGACACAGGGACAGACACGGGTTGATTCCCTGGCTGTTCCCTAGCTTCAGCTTTGTCTAATCTTTTGTGCAATAAATTCACATTAGCACTCAAAACATTCCACATATCCACCCAGTCAGGTGTCGGCGTTGTCGACGGAGACACCATACACATTTGCTCCATCTCGTCCCTAGGAGAGCCTTCTACCTCAGACATGTCGACACACACGTACAGACACACCACGCACTCAGGGAATCCTCTTATCTGAAGACAGTTCCCCCACAAGGCCCTTTGAAGAGACAGAGAGCAGAGGCGTCACTTACTTTTAAAACACCCGGGGGGTCATTCCGAGTTGTTCGTTCGTTATATTTTTCTCGCAACGGAGCGATTAGTCGCTAATGCGCATGCGCAATGCCCGCAGTGCGACTGCGCCAAGTAAATTTGCTATGCAGTTAGGTATTTTACTCACGGCATTACGAGGTTTTTCTTCGTTCTGGTGATCGTAATGTGATTGACAGGAAGTGGGTGTTTCTGGGCGGAAACTGGACGTTTTATGGGTGTGTGTGAAAAAACGCTCCGTTTCTGGGAAAAACGCAGGAGTGGCTGGAGAAACGGAGGAGTGTCTGGGCGAACGCTGGGTGTGTTTGTGACGTCAAACCAGGAACGAAACTGACTGAACTGATCGCAGATGCCGAGTAAGTCTGGAGCTACTCAGAAACTGCTAAGAAGTGTCTATTCGCAATTCTGCTAATCTTTCGTTCGCAATTTTGATAAGCTAAAATTCACTCCCAGTAGGCGGCGGCTTAGCGTGTGCAAAGCTGCTAAAAGCAGCTTGCGAGCGAACAACTCGGAATGAGGGCCCCGGTGCGGTCGCGGGTGAAAAGGGTGCGTGGCTTTGCGAAAGGGGGCGTGGCTTCGCGTTCCGACCCCCGTTTTCGGAACATTGTGGGGGTCGGGGGATGCGGGCTTCACCCGGAGACTGCTGCATCTGCAGTGCTGGCTTCTGCACTGTGACAGGAGCCGGGTTGCAGCATCCAGCTCCTGCCACTGAGCAGGAGCCTGCACGTTGGTGTCACCCCTCAGAGGGTAACACCCGGGTGCGGGCCGCACCCCCCGCACCCACACTGTGACGCCACTGACAGAGAGTATGCCAGCACACACCCCAGCGCCAATGACCCAGGAAAAAACACACAGTATGTTTACCCAGATAGCGCTGTTTCATCTATTTTGCGCCAAATTATGTGCCCCCCCCCCTTCTTTAAAACCCTCCTTCACCGTGGTAAGCAGGGGAGAGTCCGGGGAGCTTCCTCTCAGCGGTGTGCTGTGGAGAAAATGGCGCTGGTGAGTGCTGAGGAACAAGCTCCGCCCCCTCAGCGGTGGGCTTCGGTCCCGCTGAAATATTCAAAAACTGGCGGGAGATCTCTTTTATATACAGTGCCCAGCCTGTATATATACTTATTGCCAGATTTGGAGGTCCTTATTGCTGCCCAGGGCGCCCCCCCCCCCCCCTGTGCCCTGCACCCTTACAGTGACTGCCGTGTGTGTGCTGTGTGGGAGCAATGGCACACAGCGCTACCGCTGTGCGTTACCTCAGTGAAGATCTGAAGTCTTCTGCCACCTTTGAAGTCTTCTTTCTTCTCATACTCACGCGGCTTCTATCTTCCGACTCTGCGAGGAGGACGGCGGCGCGGCTCTGGGACGAACGGCGGGGTGAGATCTGCGTTCCATTCCCTCTGGAGCTAATGGTGTCCAGTAGCCTAATAAACAGAGCCTGACATTAAAGTAGGTCTGCTTCTCTCTCCTCAGTCCCACGATGCAGGGAGCCTGTTGCCAGCAGAGCTCCCTGAAAATAAAAAAACCTAACAAAATTCTTTCTTTTCAGGAAACTCAGGAGAGCTCCCTGTAATGCACCCAGTCTCCTCTGGGCACAGGATCTAACTGAGGTCTGGAGGAGGGGCATAGAGGGAGGAGCCAGTGCACACCCATACCTAAAGTTCTTTCTTAGTCCCCATGTCTCCTGCGGAGCCCGTCTATCCCCATGGTCCTTACGGAGTCCCCAGCATCCTCTAGGACGTTAGAGAAAAGGGATTTTTTTGTGTCAACCTATTTCATGTCAACCTTTGCACTGTCAACCTAATTACTTTAGACCTTTATAATGTCTATCGTCTGTATCACACCCAAAACAGGGAGTGGCGTCACAGAAGCGGGTGTGTTGTGATTGTTTTGGGGGTTTGCTTCAGGCTGAGACTGTGATCCCGTATGCAAAAAAATAAGGAGCCTGCGTCTCAATACACACAGCCATTCCGCGTGACTATAGGGCCCCCCAGATGCCCGATTATCTGTGAGAACCGCTGCTCACATCTGATTTGCGCATCTCGGTCCATTTCCAGACGACGCCAGCATTCTTATATTTTTATACATCCGCTGCTTACAGGATCGCAGCTGCGAATGCATTAGACCCATAGAGGGAATTCAATTGTGGGCGGGAAATTATACAAAAAAAACCTGCGGCAGGACAGAAAATGAGATGCGCCAATTTCTATAGAAATGTATAACTGCGTGTTTTTTCATGCACCTCCAGAGCAAGTCTAGTTTTTCGGGATCCATTCCTCTGCAGCAGCAGTATGTGAGGTGTGTACGAGTGACATGGCCGGATTAAGGCAGGGGCGAAAGGGACGGCCGTCCCGGGGCCCCCACACTGTCAAGTGGAGGAGTCTCCCTCCTGCGGCTCATCTGTTCAATAACAGCGGCCGCCGAGGAGCTCCTCCAATCACAGTCAGTCTCGCGGGATAGTGATAGTCCCGCGAGACAGTGACCGTTCGTTCCGGCGCTCTGTCCCAGCTGCTGCTGCTCTGGTGAAGTCCCTGCTACAACAGGAGCAGGCGGAGTAGCTCCGTGAGTGACGGGGGGTTAGTGTCTCTTGCGGGGGTGGTTCTTGTGGGTGGGTGGCCTGACGCGGGTGTTTCTGGGGGGGGTTAGTGTCTCTTGCAGTTGTGGGCGAGTGGACAGCCACAGAGGGGAGGGGTTTAGTGTATCTTGCGGGTGGGCGTGTCCCTTGCAGGCAGGCAGTCGAGGGGGGGGGCTGGGCTTTGCTAGCAACATCAGTAATGGGGGCCCCCACAACCTCCATTGCCCTTGGCCCCCACTAGCCTTTATCCGGCCCTGACGGGTGTGCATGAGTATGTGGGTGTGTGACCCCCAGTGTGTGACTCCCCTGTGCAGTGTCATCCATCTCATAGCTGGCTGCTGGGAGAATTACATCTCCCAGCAGCCCCCTCCCCAATGGGAAGATGGTGGGGAGACCACCGGGAACCGTGGAGACCACCGGACAGGTAAATATATACAGTATTATTATTTTTTACTCGCATCGCAAAGTTTTTAGCACTGAAAACCATGCAACCATTTTTTTGAAATTGGATACCGTGGGTATCGGGAGCGCGCATACCCACAGTAATAAGAGGAGGGTCTGTGCATGGATGTGATCGCATGGTGATTGACAGGCGAGGGGCGTCTTGGGGTGGCGACGCAGCGCTGGGTGGGGGGAAGAGCAGGAAACGCAGGCGTTTCAAAGACATTTTGAGGGTGACTCGATGATGTTACCTGCAAGTGGAAACATGGCGCCGGACCTCCTGCGTACGCAACCATGCTGCGCAGGCAGGGATCTAACTCTATTTAATGCGATCGCAATTGAATTGCAATCGCATAGTGGGGCGGAGCCACACATGCTCGGTGGCCTTGCCCTGTGCTGGGCGGCCCCCAGCATGTGAGTACTATGGTCGCAGGTATTGCTGTGATAGCAAAATCTGCAACCAACTCTGAATAATCCCCATAGATACACGCACACATATGTAGATATATATGTATTGTCCACAGAGCCGTAACTAGACATCTTGATGCCCTGTGCCAGAAAGAAAATTGGTGCCCCTCCCCAATATTTATAACAGGGACGGTGTGCCGAAAGCGCATGTAAAATATATAGGGGCGTGGCTTCATGGGGAAGGGGCGTGGTCACAAAATAATACCAACTTATATTACGCAGCACAGTAGTCTCCATTATTCAAATTACGCCGCACAGTAGAGCCACATTGCACCAGGTAGAGTCACCTTTTACACATTGCACTAGGTAGAGTTCCCTTTGCACAATGCCAGGTAGAGCCCCTTTTACAGATTGTACCAGGTAGTGCCCCCTTTTAAACACTACACCAGGTAGACTCCCTTTTTCCAACGCCAGGTAGAGCCCCTTTTACAAATTGCACTAGGTAGAGTCCACTTTTACACTTTGCGCCAGGTAAAGTCCCTTACACATTGCTCCAGGTGGAGCTCACTTTTACACATTGCGCCAGGTAGAGCCCCTTTTACATATCATGCCAGGTAGAGTCCCCTTTTACACATTATGCCAGGTAGAGTCCCCTTTTACACATTATGCCAGGTAGAGCCCCTTTTACACATTATGCCAGGTAGAGCCCCTTTTACACATTATGCCAGGTAGAGCCCCTTTTACACATTGTGCCAGGTAGAGTCCCCTTTTACACATTATGCCAGGTAGAGCCCCTTTTACACTTTGTTCCAGGTAGAGTCCCCTTTAGACATTGTGCCAGGTAAAGTTCCCTATTAGCATTGCGCTAAGTAGAGTTCCCTATTAAAGCGCCAGGTACAGCCCCCATTTAGACACTCTGCGCACAGGTAGAGTCCCCTTCTCCACATTGCGCCCTGTGATACGTGCATTCGGCTCCAGAGCTTGCTGCGGCCAGCTCTTTGCCACGTGTGTCTCTCTTCTACAGAGACTCCAGACACAGAAGTGGACGTCAGGAGCCAGGACTGGGAAGGGTCGGAGCGGTGCGGGAAGCTGCTGCAGTGCTACTAACTGACTGACCGAAAGCGCGGCCATGCGGGTGCTGTGGCGGACCTGCGCACACAGTGCATATGTACCACTAGTTACGCCCTGATTGTCCCTCCCTATATGCTCAGTGTATATACACATGGAGTAGCTGTCTGTGCTGTGTGTGTGTATATACACACACACACACACACACACACACACACAGCCTCCCCCTGTGCAGCCTATGATGGATTCCTCCCCCTCACAGCCCGCCCCCTGCTGCCCCGCATGAGGAGATCCCCCCTCTCTCGCAGCGCCGGACTCCGAGAGAGTGAGTGATCGCCGGCCCGGGGAGCAGTGCTGGCCTCTCCCTCAGGTAACGTCCTCGCTCAAACTCCTCCTCGTGCCGCCGCTGAGTTCCCGCCCTCTGCGGCGCCGGTCACGTGTCCTCTCCTCTTGCGGTCTCCGCTCTGGTAGCAGCGCAGCGTGAGGCCCCGACCTGAGCACAGAGGAAGGCATAGCGGCCTGGTCACAGGGGAAGGCATACCGGCCTGGTCACAGGGGAAGTCATCCCGGCCTGGTCACAGGGCAAGTCATACCGGCCTGGTCACAGGAGAAGGCATAGCGGCCTGGTCACAGGGGAAGGCATACCGGCCTGGTCACAGGAGAAGTCATACCAGCCTGGTCACAGGAGAAGTCATACCGGCCTGGTCACAGGGGAAGGCATACCGGCCTGGGCTTAGGGGAAGGCATACCGGCCTGGTCACAGGGTCAGGCATACCGGCCTGGTCACAGAGGAAGTCATACCAGCCTGGTCACAGGGGAAGGCATACCGGCCTGGTCACAGGAGAAGGCATACCGGCCTGGTCACAGGGGAAGGCAATACCTGCCTGGGTTTAGGGGAAGGCATACCGGCCTGGGCTAAGGGGAAGGCATACCGGCCTGGTCACAGGGTCAGGCATACCGGCCTGGTCACAGAGGAAGTCATACCGGCCTGGTCACAGGGGAAGGCATACCGGCCTGGTCACAGGAGAAGTCATACCAGCCTGGTCACAGGAGAAGTCATACCGGCCTGGGCACATGGGAATGCATACCGGACTGGTCACAGGGGAAGCCATACCGTCACTACTGTTGGCCAATGACCGTTGCCTCTCCTCTGCCCTTGTCACTGCTTCCCATGCACGAGTTCAAGATTTTGCCCGTGCTGCACCCCTTCAGTGGAATTCCCTCCCCCGCTCCATTAGACTCTCCCCAACCTTGCAAAGCTTCAAATGGGCACTGAAAACCCACCTATTCATCAAAGCATACCCTTCCGATGCATAACCCAGTGCTGAGGCCGCTCCTCCATCCCCCTGTCCTGAGGCCGCTCCTACATCCCCCTGCCTCATGCCTTGAACATCTCTGCTTTGCTTACATACTGCCATCAGGCTTCCTCCCACTTGCTTGCGCCTCATGTCATCTGTCTGTCGCCCCTTCCCACTAGAATGTTAGCTCCTCAGAGCAGGGCCCTCTTTCCTCTTGTTGTCTAAGCCCTCTTCTCCTCACATATCACTCACAGCTCTCTCCTACTCAGCGACCATCTTTATCCTGCTAGTAAAGGCTCATCTCTATCTATGGCCGCCAGCCCCTAGTAGTACGCCGATCACTCCCTCACTACTTACATCTTAGCTGTACTATGTATGAGAATTGTGGTGCTCTGTTATCTGTTCTCTATTTCTGTTATTTATTTACTGTAATGCTATGTTTTGTCTCCCTGTACTGTCCTTTGCACGGCGCTGCGAAACACCTGTGGCGCCTTATAAATAAAATGTTATAATAATAATACCGGCCTGGTCACAGGAGAAGGCATATCGGAATGGGCACAGGAGAAGGCATACCGGAATGGGCACAGGAGAAGGCATACCGGAATGGGCACAGGGGAAGGCATACCGGAATGGGCACAGGAGAAGGCATACCGGAATGGGCACAGGTGAAGGCATACCGGAATGGGCACAGGAGAAGGCATACCGGAATGGGCACAGGGGAAAGCACACCGGAATGGGCACAGGGGAAGGCATACCGGCCTGGTCACAGGGTAGGACAGATGTATGCCCCATGATCGCCAGGCAGGGGAGGAACCTATGGCTGAGCTATATACACATCACTATCACTTTCTGTGGGGTATCTTTACAGGCCTGCGCCCATTACTACTGGGTGAAAGACATATAGGCAGTGGCGTATCTGTAATGGGCACAAGGTGTGCGCACCCAGCACCTACTTATCTCTAATCCCGCATTGGTGGCACTGCACAAAGCACCAGATTTTGTGCATGCACAGTACAGAGGTCACACTTCTATAGTGTACTTACCTGCGCCGCCCGCTAGACAGGAAGGGGCCCACACGGAGACTGCACACCGGCCCCCTCCTCTCTCAGTGCGGCCCTGCATATACCGCCCATTTTTACTGTGCACCACTCTTACAGCAGCTCGCCTCCCTTGTGGCTGAGTGTAATTACCCCCACAGCTCACCACTACACTATAAAAGGCTGCCCGGCCACCTG
This sequence comes from Pseudophryne corroboree, assembly GCF_028390025.1. NCBI lineage: Eukaryota > Metazoa > Chordata > Amphibia > Anura > Myobatrachidae > Pseudophryne > Pseudophryne corroboree. The sequence goes on from NC_086446.1 coordinate 806,753,838, forward strand.
TGGCGTAACTAGGGTGGGGCAGCTGGATCATGTGCCCTGGGCGTCTGCATGGAGGGGGCACTAGTAAAGGGTCTTCCATTCAGGGATGGACTTGAACTGACCTATCTGTAGTACATATTACACAGGAGCTGATCGCCCCGTCATTGGTGCCCAGTGCCGATCCTTGTTTTCTCACAATTGTAGCGGAACGGACACGACGTTGCCAGTCAGAGGAGCCGGCAGAAGATATGCAGAAAAAGGGCGCTGCAAGCAGAATCTAATGAGCACACCAGCCACTCCTACATCACCCTGCCGCGTAAGGGGATGCTGTCATTGCGGCAGGAATGTAACAGATATGTGCATACTGCTGCTGTAAGCCCCCATCCTGCGGCTGCACTAAAGATCTAAACGCTAAGGAGGAATTCAATTGGTAGTGAGGTTTAGCGAGGTAAAAAATCTTGCTTACCCAATTTTGGTATACCGTGGGTATACGCGCGCCCAATACCCTCGGTATTCCAATTTAAAATAAAAAATGGTTGCAGGGTTTTTAGCACTGGAAACCCCACGACGCATAGAAAAAATAAAATAATGGGAGGGCCGTGGGCAAGTCCCAGTAATTTTTCTTAACAATTTAAGAAAAAGTCAGACTTGCTCTGGAGGTGCGAGAAAAAAGACTCAGTGATTTCCATAGAAATCACTGCATCCCATGTTCAGTCCCACAATTGAATAGCAAAACCTCACAGCTGCGGGAAAAACCCAGCGCCGCAGGGTTTTACATTTTTGGGGGAATTTCCCCTTTAAACTCCCTATCTCATCCAGCGGCACCCGTGCTCCCTCTCCTTCTCCCTCGCTCTCCCTTTCCCCTCCTCTCTCCCTCTCTCTTTTGCTCCTCTCTCCCTCTCTTTTTCCCTCTTGCTCCTTTCTCTCCCTCTCTCTTTTGCTCCTCTCTCCCTCTCTCTCTTTCCCTCTTGCTCCTTTCTCTCCCTCTCTCTTTTGCTCCTCTCTCCCTCTCTCTCTCTCCCTCTTGCTCCTTTCTCTCCCTCTCTCTTTTGCTCCTCTCTCCCTCTTGCCACCCCCTTACTCTGTTACTACTCTCTCTCTCTCCCCCATTCTTCCCTTGCTCTTTCTTTCACGCTCACTCTCTCACTATCCCTCTCTCTCTCGATCCTTCCTCGCGCTCGCTCTCTCTCTTTCTCTCTTGCCCTCTCACCCCCTCTCTTGCTCCATATCTCTCCCTCTATCCATTTCTCTTTCTCCATCCCACTCTCTCTCTCTCCCTCCCATGCTCTCTCTCCCTCTTGCGCTCTCCATTTCTATCCTCCTCTCCCTCCCACGCTCTCTTCCTCTCTCTCTCGCTCTCCCCCCCCCCTCTCTCTCTCTCCTTTTCTCTCCCCCTCTCTCTCTCTCTCTCTCGCGCCTCTCCCTCCCTCTCTTTCTCTCCTTCTGGCGCTCTCTCTCCCTCTCTTGCCCTCTCTCTTTCTCCTTTCTCTCGCTCTCTCTTCCTCTCTTTTTCTCTCTCTAGCTCCTCTATCTCTCTCTTGTTTCTTTCCCTCCCTCCCACTTTCTCTCTCCTTACCACACTCCCTTCTCCCTCTTGCTCTCTCCCCCTCTCTCTCTTTCTCCTCTCCCTCCTGTTCTCTCCCTCCCACAATCTCTCTCCCTCTCGCGCTCTCTGCCTCTCTATGTATGCGTCACCCACTACTGTCATTATCCATGACAGTTTATCCACATTGTAATTATTATATTTGTATATCAGCAGTCAATAAAGTAAAAAAAAAAAAGAATCAACCAGACTTTTACACTGTACTATTCAGGGGGCGCCATTTTACATTTGCCCTTGACGCCACTGACCGTAGTTACGCCTCCGCCGGCCTCGCTGCTGTATTGCGAGAGAGAAGGGGAATAACAGCCACATTAGACGTCTGCCTGAAGTGTCTATGAAGATCTCACAGACAATTATCTGATAAACACTGTGTCATGCCTCCAATAACCAGCTGCATCATTACACCACGTTCCCTGATCCTGAGTGATCTGCGCCAAAGCAAGAACAGCCAATCAGGCAGAGACACACTGGGGTTCAATTATTTTTCTTTTCAATTACTTATCTTATGAAGTGTGAGTGCTTGCTGTAGTGTGAGCGCTTGCTGTAGTGTGAGTGCTTGTAGTGTGAGTGCTTGCTGTAGTGTGAGTGCTTGCTGTAGTGTGAGTGCTTACTGTAGTGTGAGTGCTTCATGTAGTGTGAGCGCTTGTTGTAGTGTGGGTGCTTGTAGTGTGAGCGCTTGTTGTAGTGTGAGTGCTTGCTGCAGTGTGAGTGCTGTAGTGTGAGCACTTGTAGTGTGAGTGCTTGATGTAGTGTGAGTGCTTGTTGTAGTGAGTGCTTGATGTAGTGTGAGCGCTTGATGTAGTGTGAGTGCTTGCTGTAGTGTGAACGCTTGCTGTAGTGTGAGTGCTTGATGTAGTGTGAGTGCTTGCTGTAGTGTGAACGCTTGCTGTAGTGTGAGTGCTTGCTGTAGTGTGAGCGCTTGTAGTGTGAGTGCTTGCTGTAGTGTGAGCGCTTAATGTAGTGTGAGTGCTTGATGTAGTGAGAGTGCTTGATGTAGTGTGGGCACTTGCTGTAGTGTGAGCGCTTGTGTGAGTGCTTGCTGTAGTGATTGCTTGATGTAGTATGAGCGCTTGATGTAGTGTGAGTGTTTGCTGTAGTGTGAGCGCTTGATGTAGTGTGAGTGCTTGCTGTAGTGTGAGCGCTTGATGTAGTGTGAGCGCTTGATGTAGTGTGAGCACTTGTTGTAGTGTGAGTGCTTGCTGTAGTGTGAGTGCTTGCTGTAGTGTGAGTGCTTGATGTAGTGTGAGTGCTTGATGTGTGAACGCTTGCTGCAGTGTGAACGCTTGCTGTAGTGTGAGTGCTTGCTGTAGTGTGAGCGCATGCTGTAGTGTGAGCGCTTGATGTAGTGTGAGTGCTTGATGTGTGAACGCTTGCTGTAGTGTGAGTGCTTGTTGTTTTGTGAACGCTTGCTGTAGTGTGAGTGCTTGCTGTAGTGTGAGTGATTGATGTGTGAATGCTTGCTGTAGTGTGAGTGCTTGATGTAGTGTGAGCGCTTGTTGTAGTGTGAATGCTTACTGTAGTGTGAGTGTTTGCTATAGTGTGAGTGCTTGATGTAATGTGAGCGCTTGCTGTAGTGTGAGCGCTTGCTGTAGTTTAAGTGTTTGCTGTAGTGTGAGCGTTTGCTGTAGTGTGAGTGCTTGCTGTAGTGTGAGTGCTTGTAGTGTGAACGCTTGCTGTAGTGTGTGTGCTTGCTGTAGTGTGAGCGCTTGTAGTGTGAGTGCTTGCTGCAGTGTGAGCGCTTGGTGTAGTGTGAATGCTTGCTGAAGTGTGAGTGCTTGGTGTGCTTGCTGTAGTTGAGTGCTTGCTATAGTGTGAACGCTTGCTGTAGTGTGAACGCTTGCTGTAGTGTGAGTGCTTGCTGTAGTGTGAGCACTTGGTGCAGTGTGAGTGCTTGCTGCAGTGTGAGTGCTTGATGTAGTGTGAATGCTTGCTGTAGTGTGAGCGCTTGGTGTAATGTGAGTGCTTGCTGCAGTTTGAGTGCTTGCTGTAGTGTGAGCGCTTGTTGTAGTGTGATCGCTTGTTGTAGTGTGAGTGCTTGTTGTAGTATGAGTGCTTGTTGTAGTGTTAGTGCTTGATGTAATGTGAGCGCTTGCTGTAGTGTTAATGCTTGCTGTAGTGTGAGCGCTTGCTGTAGTTTAAGTGTTTGCTGTAGTGTGAGTGCTTGCTGTAGTGTGAGTGCTTGTAATGTGAACGCTTGCTGTAGTGTGAGTGCTTGCTGTAGTGTGAGCGCTTGATGTAGTGTGAGTGCTTGGTGCAGTGTGAGTGCTTGCTGCAGTGTGAGTGGGACTAGTGTATGGCTACTTGGTGTAACGTTATTACGCTCTATGGGTGATAGAAGAGCTTTTAGAGTCTTGTATTGTTCTTTGGGGAGATATTTGGGTGGTTGGCAGGTTGGGTATCACTAGGGGGCAGCACAGGAAAGGGAAGCGTAAACTCTTATTAATTAATTTATGTATTGTGCTATTAGTTCTGGACATCCGTTGCAGAAAGAGATTAGTCATAGATGGGCTACATGTTAATTAAGAAAGGAACATGAAAGCCTAAACCTAAATATCCGCTTCAGTGTAACACTGTGAGAAGTATTGTATTGTACTGGGGTGATATATCAAGTAGCCTGTCATTAATGTATTACCAGTTATTTATACCAGGTGTGGCTACTAAATAACAGGACTGATGTTATAATTTACGTTTAATTAATTACTTACATTATAACTGTTCCCCTTCTATGTCCTCCCCCCCGGCATCCACCCCCCCCCCCCCCCCCGCATACATACACCGCTGCACTCTTATTTCCCATTGGTCAGAGCCGTGCTGTCGCTCATTATCTGTCGGGTGTCTCACAGCTCCGTTGTCTTTCCCTCAGTAACTGATGCAGAACGGGGTCTACTGAGCACAGATGTGACTTTAGGGAGAAGAAGGAAATCACCCGGTGCTAGGTCTGGTGAGTATGGGGGTATCTAGCACTGCAATCTGTTCCCCGGCCAAACACTGCGTCACAGAGGGGGTCATTCCGAGTTGTTCGCTCGCTAGCAGATTTTAGCAGCATTGCACACGCTAGGCCGCCGCCCGCTGGGAGTGAATCTTAGCATAGCAGAATTGCGAACGAAAGATTAGCAGAATTGCGAATAGAAATTTCTTAGCAGTTTCTGAGTAGCTCCAGACTTACTCCTACACTGCGATCAGCTCAGCCCGTTTTGTTTCTGGTTTGACGTCACAAACACGCCCTGCGTTCGGCCAGCCACTCCCGTTTCTCAAGACACTCCCGCGTTTTTCCCTGGCACGCCTGCTTTTTTCCGCACACTCACAGAAAACGGCCAGTTTCCGCCCAGAAACACCCACTTCCTGTCAATCACACTCCGATCACTACAACGATGAAAATTCTTCGTTCGGACGTGAGTAAATCTACTAAGTTTTGTGTTAAAATACTTAGCGCATTGCGTACCATGCACATTTTAGCCTTAATCGCTCCGTTGCGAAAATCGGCAACGAGCGAACAACTCGGAATGACCCCCAGAGAGCGCTATGCGGCCGGTTCGCTGTCCTGATGGAGGATGAAACCGTTTCCCACAGCTCTGGCCTCTTTCTTCTCATTCTTTCCTGCAAAGTTGCTAGAACATTTTTGTAGTGATCTTGATTCACTATTGCACCTTTTGGTGCCCAGTTTTTCCAAATAACCCCCTTGATGTAAAATAAAGCAGTAACATGGCTTGGAATTTGGATTTGCTTTGACGGGTTTTCTTCGTTCTTGGTGATGGTGGTGTCTCCAATGCATGGACTGGCGTTCTGTCTCAGGTTCGTACTGGAAGATCCATGTTTCACCACATTCTGCCCTCTAGCTAGCACACGGAAATATTTGGTGGGCGTGTTGTTCAATTAAATGTAAAACTTTAAGTTAATACGTCGCTGTACGTCTGCACTAAGCGTTTTTACATCGCACGGGAAAACACAACTTCTAACGTTGTGTGACAGCACACTGCCTGCGCGAGAGGTGCGAAACCTGCAGAACCGTTTTAGGGTAGTTCTTGGTCAGTGTTCCCGTACCCCCTGTAACTTACGCAGTATGGTGTATTTTTTACAAGTACATTTTTGTTATTTAATAGCACACACATATTCTACAGCGCTTCACAGAGAATATTCGACCAATCACCTCATTCCTTGCCCCAACGGAGCTTACAATCTAGAGTATATTTCCTACCACTCGTACACACACACATACACACTAGGATTCATTTTTGTAGGGAGCCAAAGAACCTACCTGTATACTGTATCTTGGTTTGTGAGAAGAAGCGTTTCAGCTATAACGGGGACGTTATTTGATTTGTGGGTGTAAATGATAATTTACCTTATTATTATTCCTCCTCAACCTCATACTTTTAATAAATAATAGCAAAGCTATTGATTGTAATTTTGTTTATTGTGTCATTTATTTTGGGACGGGAGGAAATACAGCCCACTACACCTACCTATGTAGGGTCTACTGAGCTGACCTCTGGTGGACTTCTGAGCAATACTAGAGTGGAGGCCAAGCAAGGGGCCCTTGTATATCGCTAGCTGGTGGTCCAAGCGGCAGGTCTCACACCTCATAGGTGGACGTCAGTTGTCAGCACAGATGGTGGCAACTCACTCTCTGGTGCTTTCTAAGCCCTCCACGCTGCCACTGACGTCACGATAAAACTACTGACAGCGTGCACTTACTGGCATGTTATTCATGTATATTTCATGATGTGATGGTGGTGGAATATAGAGGAAAAAAAGGCAAGTATGGAAACCGGGGGGCTTGTGATCAATGGTGGACCCGAAACCATTGACGATGAAAGCTATGTGTAACTTCGGAATATGAGGTGGCCTCCATTCTGTTCTTACTGACAGGCAGAGAAAAATCAAATTGATGTTGTTTGTATTGGCAGCTGGAAACTGTACGAGCAAATGTCATCCCACTGACAGCATTATCTGAGCATTAACTGCTCAACCTCATTTCCCAGCCCCATATATTCCTGTATATGTATATATACTGTATATATAATGCCCATGCAGGTCTTGCTGAACCAGGGCACTGGCTTTTATTGAGATGCCAACATGTAACAGTTGGCATAAGCCTCCTGATCCAGCCAACACACCAGCAAAAGTATTCCCTCCACCCTGACAATGACTAGACACTGCTGTCTAGTCACCGGCCAACTAACCTGGCGTCGGTCTCCTCGCCTCCAACACAAGACCAGCTACGTTTGCCTCCTCAGTAGCACTGACTAGCTGAAGAATCACACACATGTGGTCCACCTGTGAATCTGTGCTGTGAGTGCAGCAAAATGTGAAGGATTAACCCTGTCTGCAGCATAATAAGCCTGCGGACTGTCACGGATAGCCTTAGTCACTAACATAACAGTCCCATAACAGTAACTACCCACAATATATATACTGTAGATATATAGTATATAGATAGAAATATATATAATATAGATAGATAATGTATAGATAGATATAATTTCTCTAGCATCCATAAGGGATATTGAGGGAATCTAGTACGATGGGGTATAGACGGGGTCCAAAGGAGCCGGTGCACTTTAAATATCTTCACTGGGTGTGCTGGCTCCTCCCCTCTATGCCCCCTCCCACAGCCAGTTTAGAAAAAAGTGCCCTCAGGAGAGGATGCACACTCTTCAGTTTATTTGAAAACTTTGTTATTATTGGTATGCTGTTTGGGCAACAGTATACCTGCACCGTGGGAGTTAGGGGGGGGGACGGTCACCGGCCTCTGTAAGGTGTCAGAGCTGCCTCCCCGCTGCAGGACCACCGTCCTGAGAGGTTGTTGTACAGCGGGGCACTGCGCCTTAGCGGTCACAATCGCAGCACGCCGCACACCCCCTAACAATAGCCTGAAGGTGACGACAGTGGTGAGTACAGACTGGGGGCCTCGCTAGGAGGGTCCCCAGGTTCATGGTGTGGCAACAACGCAGGGGAGGCATACGGGACCCTCCTGGGGGGGGACCCGCTATAGCCCCACTGTGTACACTGGCAGCGGTGGTTAAAACTAGCACTTGCTGTGATGTTTTTACACTTCTAGGGAGACTTTGCCAGTATAAATATAACAAACTCCGGCGCTATTACAGGGGGTGGAGCTTCCTCAGAGCGGGTCAGCTGCATTTTGATGCCTTCCTCTGCTTACAGCTGCAGCAGCAGACACACACAGCTCCTCCAGACACTCAGGATACGCAGGAAAACTGGTACAATGGTGTAGCAGAGGGGGAGAGCCGCTATTGTATACGATCTGTGTCCTGGAAAGGACAAAAATCTCCAGTGTTTCACTGTGATAAAACAGCTTGCAATCTCACTAGGGCTATTTAGCTTGAGTGTGCTGTTCCCATCTTTCTGTCTCCCTCTCACATACAGTAAGGGTAGGCTTGCTATTGTATTAATTGTCTGTGTGTATGTGTATGTAAGTGTTCTTCACTGAAAACATGGTAAAACACCAATTATGCAGTGTATGTCACACCAGATTCTCTCCGTCAACATCTGGTTCCATATCATGTGAACAATGCAGCCAGTCCTCACAGCACAGTAAGGGGACTGGGGAGGAGGGTCAAGAGCCTTCTTGGCTAGGTGCCATAAAATAAATGATGTCAGATATGTCATCTTAACTCACTGCTAATGCTCAAAAAACTCAACATCTGCAGCAGGCTGTTGCAGACCTAGCTGCAAGGGAGCCCCCTCTCTCTAGATCAGGACCACAATGTCACGATCCTGACTGTAGTTCTCGTATTTGGTGACTTACCCCTGCCATCTGTCCTGGATCCTGTGTCTTTTTGCTCACTTAGATAAACAGCTTGTCAGCACCATGAGTTTCCTGAGTTCTTTGCCTGGAAGGTAATAGTTAACGAGCTCTACCTGTGGTGATCTTCTGTGTGAGTCTGAATTCAGCAATCTGAAGTTTAGGGCTAAAAGCCAGCATCCTCTGTATGTTTGCAGAAGTTCAGGCTTCAGTGTTCTCTCGGCCTGCTAGGCCTCACTCCACATCACAGCCTAGTCTAGAGTACTCACATGACAGTGACTGTTCACCTGACCCAGAGCTGTCCAATCCTGTGCCAGCATGAGACTCTCTGAATCACCTGACACTGCTCACCAATCACCAAGGATCAGGAAGTATAAGTCTGAAGACTCTGGCAGTTCCCCGTGTCACACACAGCACTGTGTGAGCTTTAAAGCTGAGCTCCCTAAAAGTAACCCTTGTATTTCAGTTCCTGTAAAAACTCTGTTCCTTTGCTACTCAGTTTGGATTACATTTGTGTTACCATTGATATCCAGTATTTCTACAGTTTCATTCTAAAGTCACAGTCGCAGTATTCCACAGTCTCAAACTTAAAGCCACAGCTGCAGTATTCCACAGTTTCATCTTAAAGTAAGTCACAGTATTCCACAGTCTCAACTCAAAACCACAGCTGCAGTATTCTAACGTCTCATCTTAAAGTCACAGCCGCAGTGTTCTTCAGCCTCGTACTAAAGTTACAGCCACAGTCATCGTCAGTGCCAGATTAAGGTCCACAAGGGCCTGGAGCTGAAATAGTTGAAGGGCCTATTGTGTGCCATCACAGCGGTGTGACCAGTGCTGTGGTTGTGTGACTTGTGATGTGTGGGTGTGACCAGTGCTGTGGTCTTGTGAATAGTGACGTGAGGGTGTGTCCTGTGCTGCGGGGGGGGGGTGACCTGTGCTGTGGGGCGGCATCTAGGGGTGTGTAATCATTCCAGTAGCAAGTGGCCTACAGTATGCATATATGTGCTCCTCTGTCTTTATGTGCCTATGCCTGTATCTATGTGCTCCTATATGTCCATATGTGCCTATGTCTGTATCTATGTGCTCCTCTATGTCCATATGTGCCTATGTCTGTATCTATGTGCTCCTCTATGTCCATATGTGCCTATGTCTGTATCTATGTGCTCCTCTATGTCCATATGTGCCTATGTCTCTATGTGCTCCTCTATGTCCATATGTGCCTATGTCTGTATCTATGTGCTCCTCTATGTCCATATGTGCCTATGTCTCTATGTGCTCCTCTATGTCCATATGTGCCTATGTCTGTATGTGCTCCTCTATGTCCATATGTGCCTATGTCTGTATCTATGTGGTCCTCTATGTCCATATGTGCCTATGTCTGTATCTATGTGCTCCTCTATGTCCATATGTGCCTATGTCTCTATGTGCTCCTCTATGTCCATATGTGCCTATGTCTGTATGTGCTCCTCTATGTCCATATGTGCCTATGTCTGTATCTATGTGGTCCTCTATGTCCATATGTGCCTATGTCTGTATCTATGTGCTCCTCTATGTCCATATGTGCCTATGTCTGTATATATGTGCTCCTCTATGTCCATATGTGCCTATGTCTGTATCTATGTGCTCCTCTATGTCCATATGTGCCTATGTCTGTATATATGTGCTCCTCTATGTCCATATGTGCCTATGTCTGTATCTATGTGCTCCTCTATGTCCATATGTGCCTATGTCTGTATCTATGTGCTCCTCTATGTCCATATGTGCCTATGTCTATATCTACAGTATGTGCTCTTCTATGTCCATATGTGCCTATGTCTGTATCTATGTGCTCCTCTATGTCCATATGTGCCTATGTCTGTATCTATGTGCTCCTCTATGTCCATATGTGCCTATGTCTGTATCTATGTGCTCCTCTATGTCCATATGTGCCTATGTCTGTATCTATGTGCTCCTCTATGTCCATATGTGCCTATGTCTCTATGTGCTCCTCTATGTCCATATGTGCCTATGTCTGTATCTATGTGCTCCTCTATGTCCATATGTGCCTATGTCTGTATCTATGTGCTCCTCTATGTCCATATGTGCCTATGTCTGTATGTGCTCCTCTATGTCCATATGTGCCTATGTCTGTATGTGCTCCTCTATGTCCATATGTGCCTATGTCTGTATCTATGTGCTCCTCTATGTCCATATGTGCCTATGTCTGTATCTATGTGCTCCTCTATGTCCATATGTGCCTATGTCTCTATGTGCTCCTCTATGTCCATATGTGCCTATGTCTGTATCTATGTGCTCCTCTATGTCCATATGTGCCTATGTCTGTATCTATGTGCTCCTCTATGTCCATATGTGCCTATGTCTCTATGTGCTCCTCTATGTCCATATGTGCCTATGTCTCTATGTGCTCCTCTATGTCCATATGTGCCTATGTCTGTATCTATGTGCTCCTCTATGTCCATATGTGCCTATATGTGCATATGTCTGTATGTGCTCCTCTATGTCCATATGTGCCTATATGTGCATATGTCTGTATGTGTTCCTCTATGTCCATATGTGTCTTTATCTGTATGTACACTGTTCTCCACTATGTCTGTATGTGCTCCGCTATGTCTGTATGTGCCTATGTCTAAATGTGCCCCTCTATCAATTGGGTACAGGATTCCGAAAGTAATACTGACACTTTTGGTAAGTAAAGTAACCCTACCCCTTACCCTAACCCTCCCACAGTCTAACCCTCTCCTCATGCAGCTTAACACTCCCCTTCCACAGCCTGACACTAACTGCATACTTATATTAGGGAAGAGAGAGATGGGGTAAATGTATGAAGCAGTGATAAGTGCGGAGAAGTGAGCCAGTGGAGAAGTTGCCCATGGCAACCAATCAGCATTGAAGTAACATTTATCATTTGCATACTATGCAACTGTACGGAGCAGCTGGTTGGTTGCCGTGGGCAACTTCTCCACAGGCTCACTTCTCCATTCTTATCACTGCTTCATACATTTACCCCAGAGAGATATAAGGGGGAGACACAGAGAGAGAAGGGGGGAGAGGTCAGAGAGGAGAGAGAAAGGGGAGGGGAAAGAAAGACAGAAAGAGGAGGGAGAGAGAGAGAGAGAGAGAGAGAAGTAGGAGACAGATAGAGCGGGTGAGAAGTTGTAGAGGGAGAGAATGGGGGGAGAGAGAGAGAGAGAGGGGGAATATACAGAGAGATGGGTGGGAGAAAGGTGAGAGGGGGAGAGAGACAAGAGAGGAGGGGGAAACAAAGAAAGAAGAGGTAGGAGAAAGAGAGAGAAGGGGGAGACAGAGAGACACAGAGAGAGAAAGAAGAGGGGAGAGAGAGAAGGGAGGAGACAGTGAGAGGGGAGGGAGATGAGAGAGGGGGAGATATAGAGAGATAGACAGAAGGGGAGGAGTCAGAGAGAGAGATAGTGTAGGGGAGACAGCGAGAGAGAGAGAGAGAGAGAGAGAGGGAGGAGAGAGAGAGAGAGAAGGGTGGGGGACACACAGAGGGAAAGAGAGAAGGCGGGAAGATAAAAGGGAAGCACAGCAAGAGAGAAAATGGATAAAGAGTGTGATACTGCGCTCTCTATGTGACAGTGGATATCCTTTGCAGGATGGGCTGCTGGGAGCGTGGCTGCACTACAACACTCCACTATGGATAGAATATACAAACAAACAAGGGTGGTTGCTCCTTGCGCACTTCCTTATAGGAAATAATAATATAAATAACATCCAGTGATACTAAAAGAATGGGGGGTATTTATTAATTTACAATATTGCAATGTAGATTGCAGATGTTACTATTCACCACAGCGATAATTAGTATAAGTAATTATAAAAAGGTTAACGATAAAAACTGAACAAAGGGGAAGGGGTGGCCGAAATTCCTAATACCGGTATACACAGGACAAAAACATACATGTACATACAAATACACAACAAGTATCTATTGCAACAAATGCGCTCAGTGCGTCTGACTCTTGTGTGCTTCCTGTGGTAATATATATCCGTTTATCTGGATTGTAAATACAACTAATCCCTCCTGGGTTTCCAGTATGCAGAGGTCCCGTGTACCAATATGCTCGTCCTATACAGACAAAGTCCCGTACTGCGCCCTGTAATGGTTGCCAGGCGGATATGCTGTCCGTGTGCATATACCCCTGCGAGTGGTGTTTGAGTAAGGTGGAAACGAAATCCTTACCTCCTCCGGAGTTTGCTTCAAAAGGGCCGGTGTAGTCACCTGTGTACAGTGGTGGATGTCCGTTCCTGGGGATGGATGCGGTGTCTGCCGGCAGACTTCCCTCATAGACCGCCATGTGCGCCTCGCGGTACTGTCAGGGGATCAGTTCGATCGGTAATCAGGAAGTAAGCACACAAGAGTAAGACGCACTGAGCGCATTTGGTGCAATAGATACTTGTGTATTTGTATGTATATGTATGTTTTTGTCCTGTGTATACCGGTATTAAGAATTTCGGCCACCCCTTCCCCTTTATTCAGTTTTTATCGTTAACCTTTTTATAATTACTTATACTAACTATCGCTACGGTGAATAGTAACATCTGCAATCTACATTGCAATATTGTAAATTAATAAATACCCCCCATTTTTTTACTATCACTGGATGTTATTTGTATTATTACTTCCTGTAAGGAAGTGCGCAAGGAGCAACCACCCTTTTTTACAGCGAGAGAAGATGGTGGAGGACACAGAAAGAGAAGGGAAAGTCAGAGAGAAGGGGGAGCGAGAGAGAAGGGGGAGCGAGAGAGATAGAGAGAAGGGGGAGCGAGAGAGAAGGGGAGTGAGAGAGAGAAGGGGGAGCGAGAGAGAAGGGGGAGCGAGAGAGAAGGGGGAGCGAGAGAGAGAGAAGGGGGAGCGAGAGAGAGAGAAGGGGGAGCGAGAGAGAGAGAAGGGGAGCGAGAGAGAGAGAAGGGGGAGCGAGAGAGAGAGAAGGGGGAGCGAGAGAGAGAGAAGGGGGAGTGAGAGAGAGAGAAGGGGGAGCGAGAGAGAAGGGGGAGCGAGAGAGAAGGGGGAGCGAGAGAGAGAGAGAAGGGGGAGTGAGAGAGAGAGAAGGGGGAGCGAGAGAGAAGGGGGAGCGAGAGAGAAGGGGGAGCGAGAGAGAGAAGGGGGAGCGAGAGAGAGAGAGAAGGGGGAGCGAGAGAGAGCGAAGGGGGAGCGAGAGAGAGCGAAGGGGGAGCGAGAGAGAGCGAAGGGGGAGACAGAGAGAGAAGGGGGGAGAGAGAAAGAAGGGGGGAGAAGAAAGGGGAGACAGAGCAAGAGGAGAGAGAGATGGGGGGAGATACAGAACGAGAGAAGGGGGGAGACAGTGAAAGGGTTGAGTCAGTCATCCCCTAAACAACCCCCCCACACACACACACACACCTACCTACAGGCGGCATTGTGTACCTTTCCTACCCCCTCCCAGGACGTGCAGCACTTTGTACCTTTCTGAGCAGCGGGTCCGCGGCATTAGCATCAGCAGCGGGTCCGGTCTTTAGCTCCGGCAGGCGCGGGTCCCCATCATTTGGATGTGGCGCCAGTAAACCCCTGCAACAGCAGCGTCCCGAGGGGAGGCAGTGACAGGAAGGGAAGGACATGTGAGTGGAGGGGAGGAGCTGGACCGCCTCGGCCAGCGCCGCGGCCGGCCTCCCTCTTAGCACTGGATCCACACAGAGGCGCAGGGAGTGCGCACCACTGCGCTAGCAAGGTCACGGTTTACAAGTGCACGGTGGGTTGGAGGGGTGAGGGGAGTGAGTGGGCGGGGGTTCCGGCTGCCACTGGTGGTAACCAAAAAAAAAAAAAAAAATCTTGTCACCAAAGTTTGCTAGCACCGTCTGGGCCTACTTTCATGGGGGGCCTGGAGCTGCAGCTCCACCCGCCCCATTGTTAATCCGGCCCTGGTCATCGTTCTACTTTCAGTTGCGTTTCCAGTTATATCCGGTACCAGCCCGGATTACAGTTGCATCCCAGTCTCACCGGTAACCAGCCCGGTTATCAGTCTCACCAGTAACCAGTCCGTCTTACTATCTCACCAGTAACCTTGAGTACATAAGCACCTACTCCTGTGACACTATATCCAGTACAGTCTCACCTATACAGTCATCATCCTGCTGTCAAAGTCCCTGGTGATCCAGTGGTCAGGATACGGCTTCCTCTGCCGAGGCCCGGGTTCGATCCCCGGTCAGGGATTGCTCCTTCTTCTCACTGATTCCTACAGACCAGCCTAATATTCACATAGTCCTCCAGTTGCCCGCACAGACTTCACTAACACCGGGTTCACAAAACCACAGTCATGACACACAAAGCGTGGGTTACCTGCTTTACTCTCATACTCTGATGAGGGGACACAGGAGGAGGAATTGGATCATGTTACTGGGGATTCCCCTTCTACACAAGGTATTGAACCCCTCATTCTAGCTATTCGGGACGTGTTAAAGCTCCCTCTAGAGGACACTGCAGCACAGCAGTCATTTAAATTTCTTAGCACAGAACAAACTCAGTGTCACTTTCCCTGATTCTGTAGAGCTGGATGACCTGTTTAAGTTAGCCTGGAAAAATCCAGATAAAAAATACCAAGTGTCAAGATGGCTTTTGCACACCTTCCCATTTGCTCCTGAAGGCAGGAAAATCTGGGAAGAACCCCCAGCTGTTGACTTATCAGTCTCTCGCCTATCTAAAAGGTGGTACTGCCAGCTCCGGGCTCCTTTACCATAAAGGACCCTGGGGATAGAAAATAGAGACTACACTGAAGTCTATTTATACAGCGGCAGGTATATCACCGGTCATAGCAGGTTGCTGGATGACTCATGCCATTCATACGTGGGCTACTCAAATTCAGGAGGGTCTCTCAGGGGATATGTCCCTGGTCTCCTAAAACACATTCAGGACACTGCACGCGTCCTGTGTGACTCTCTCAAGGAGATAGGCAATAGTAATGCTAGGACCACTGTTATGGCAGTGTCGGCACGCAGAGCTTTGTGGTTGCGTCAGTGGATAGCGGATGCAAAGTCTAAGCGCAGTATAGAGTCTCTCCCTTTTCAGGGGTTTGGCTGTTCGGAGTGGAATTGGATACATGAATTTCTAAAGTAACTGCGTGAAAATCCACGTTTCTCCACTCTGGGGCCCCGCCGGCTAGACGTTCCTACCCGGGGCCGTCTACCCAGTCCTTTCAGTCTACCAGATTTAGATCTAGGGCCAGAGGTGCCTCCAATGCGGCTAGAGGCACCAGAGGTAAGACAAGAAAACCAGCAATCGCAGGTTCTCAGGAGAGCACAAGTTCAGCTTCCACTAAGGCCTCAGCATGACGGTGCCCACCACCCCGAGGGGATCTTGAGTTGGGAGCTCGGCTGCGTCTCTCGAGCAGCCGCATCTGGGAAAGCTTCTGCTAGGATACCTGGGTCAGGGATCTCATTTCTCAGGGCTACAAGCTGGAGTTCGACGGCGCTCCTCCCCAACGATTTTATAAATCACACCAGCTTTGGAGGATACTCGTGTTACCCTGCAACAGGCCATCCTAAAGCTGGTCCGGACCCAGGTCATTGTTCCAGTGCCACTGCAACAACAAGGAAAGGGTTACTACTCCAACCTGTTTGTGGTACCGAAACCGGACGGTTCGGTGAGGCCCATTTTGAATCTAAAGTCCTTGAACCCTTACCTGAAGGTTTTCAAGTTCAGGATGGAATCCTTACGAGCAGTGATTGCAGGCCTGGAAGAATGGGTGTTCATGGTCTCACTGGATATAAAGGACGCCTATCTCCATATCCCGGTTTGGCCACCTCGCCAGGCTTACTTGAGGTTTGCCCTGCTGAACGATCACTACCAATTCCAGGCGCTACCCTTCAGCCTGTCCACAGCTCCGAGGGTGTTCATGAAGGTGATGGTGGAGATGATGCACCTGTGAATAATGTCCACATGTATATACCGCTGCACCTGTGTATAATGCCCACATGTATATACCGCTGCACCTGTGTACAATGCCCACATGTATATACTGTGCACCTGTGTATAATGCCCACATGTATATACCGCTGTACCTGTGTATAATGCCCACGTGTATATACTGCTGCACCTGTGAATAATGCCCACATGTATATACTGCTGCACCTGTGTATAATGCCCACATGTATTTACTACTGCACCTGTGTATAATGCCCACATGTATATACCGCTGCACCTGTGTTTAATGACCACATGTATATACTGCTGCACCTGTGTATAATGCCCAATTGTATATACTGCTGCACCTGTGTATAATGCCCAAATGTATATACTGCTGCACCTGTGTTTAATGACCACATGTATATACCGCTGCACCTGTGTATAATGCCCACATGTATATATTGCTGCACCTGTGTATAATGCCCACATATATATACTGCTGCACCTGTGTATAATGACCACATGTATATACCGCTGCACCTGTGCATAGTGACCACATGTATATACCGCTGCACCTGTGCATAATGGGGGTAATTCCAAGTTGATCGCAGCAGGATTTTTGATAGCAATTGGGCAAAACCATGTGCACTGCAGGGGAGGCAGATATAACATGTGCAGAGAGAGTTAGATTTGGGTGGGTTATTTTATTTCTGTGCAGGGTAAATACTGGCTGCTTTATTTTTACACTGCAAATTAGATTGCAGATTGAACACACCCCACCCAAATCCAACTCTCTCTGCACATGTTATATCTGCCTCCACTGCAGTGTGTCATGACTGTGGTTTTGTGAACCCGGTGTTAGTGCAGTCTGTGCGGGCAACTGGAGGACTATGTGAATATTAGGCTGGTCTGTAGGAATCAGTGAGAAGAAGGAGCAATCCCTGACCGGGGATCGAAACCGGGCCTCGGCAGAGGAAGCCGTATCCTGACCACTGGATCACCAGGGACTTTGATAGCAGGATGAATGTATAGGTGAGACTGGGATGCAACTGTAATGCGTGCTGGTACCGGATATAATTGGAAACACAACTGAAAGTAGAATGATGACTGTGGCTATAACTCTAGTACAAGGCTGAAGCATAGTTGCCGACTTTTGGGCTGCTCTCTCCGGGAGAGAGCAGCCAGTCGGCTCAGCAGGGGGGCGGGCAGTGAGCTGATGTGAGGAGGGGGGCGGGCCGGAGGCGGCACGGGGCGGGCCAGAGGAGGGACGGGGGCGGGCCAGAGGAGGGACGGGGCGTGGCTGCTGGATCGCGTCATGCAAGCCACGCCCCCACCGCGTAATGCCGCAATTACCGGCATTATACAGTGGGGGCGTGGCTTGCATGTCGCGATTCAACAAGAATCGCGTCATCACCTGCCCGGACAGCCCACTTCACTCGCTAAGTGGGCAGCCAGGCAGGGGGGGACCCCTGTAATCGGGAGACTTGCCTGCTCTTCCGGGGGACCGGGAGGGTCACCCGATTTTCGTGAGCCTCCCGGCCATTCCGGGAGGGTAGGCAAGTATGGGCTGAAGAACCCTGCGGCTGTGACGGTAGAATACTGCAGCTGTGGTTTTCAGTTGAGACTGTGGAACACTGCACCGTGCCTTTAAGTGGAGACTGTGGAACACTGTACTGTGCCTTTAAGATGAAACACTGCAACTGTGCCTTTAAGTGGAGATGGTGGAATACTGTACTGTGCCTTTAAGTTGAGACTCGTGGAAATACTGGATATCAATGGCAACACAAAAGTAATCCAAACTGGGTAACAAAGAAACAGAGTTTTTACAGGAACTAAAGTACAAGGGTTACCTTTAGGGAGCTCGGCTTCAAAGCTCACACAGAGCTGTGTGTGACGGGTGTGGTTCATCAAATCGACAGTATCTAGGTCGACAATGTTTAGGTCGACCACTATAGGTCGACAGTCACTAGGTCGACATGGATGGAAGGTCGACAGGGTTTCTAGGTCGACATGTGCTAGGTCGACAGGTCTAAAGGTCGACATGAGGATTTTTTTGGTGTCGTTTTCTTCGTAGAGTGACCGGGATACCAAATTACTGCACCGCTTCGCTCGCCATGCTTCGGGCATGGTGCCTTCACTCCGCTACCGCTTCGCTCGGCACAGATTACCGTTCCAATTGTAGTCCACGTGGATCATTAAGTATGAAAAAATTCAAAAAAAGAAAAAAAAATTGAAAAACTCATGTCGACCTTTAGACCTGTCGACCTAGAAACCCTGTCGACCTAGTGACTGTCGACCTATAGTGGTCGACCTAAACATTGTCGACCTAGATACTGTCAATCTTCAGACCGGATCCCGTGTGTGACACGAGGAACTGGCAGCGTTTCCAACTCCAGACTTCAGACTTATACTTGCTGGTCCTTGGTGATTGGTGAGCAGTGTCAGGTGATGCAGAGAGTATCAGGCTGGCAGAGGATTGGACAGCTCTGGGTCAGGTGAACAGTCACTGTCATGTGAGTACTCTAGACTAGGCTGTGAAGTGGAGCGAGGCCTAGCAGGCCGAGAGAACACTGAAGCCTGAACTTCTGCAAACACAGGATGCTGGCTTTTAGGCCTAAACTTCAGATTGCTGAATTCAGACTCACACAGGAGATCACCACAGGTGGAGCTCGTTAACTATTACCTTCCAGGCAGAGAACTCAGGAAACTCATGGTATTGGCATGCTGTTTATCTCAGTGAGCAAAAAGGCACAGGATCCAGGACAGATGGCAGGGGTAAGTCACCAAATACGAGAACTACAGTCAGGATCGTGACACAGTGCACATGGTTTTGCCCAATTGCTAACAAAAATCCTGCTGCGATCAACTTGGAATTACCCCCAATGCCCATATGTATATACTGCTGCACCTGTGCATAATGCCCATATGTATATACTGCTGCACCTGTGTATAATGCCCACATATATATACTGCTGCACCTGTGTATAATACCCACATGTATATACCGCTGCACCTGTGTATAATGCCCACATATATATACCGCTGCACCTGTGCATAATACCCACATGTACATACCGCTGCACCTGTGTATAATGCCCTCATGTATATACCGCTGCACCTGTGTATAATGCCCTCATGTATATACCGCTGCACCTGTGCATAATGCCCACATGTATATACCGCTGCACCTGTGTATAATGCCCTCATGTACTGTATCTCCAACTGTCTCTCTATCTCTTCTTGGATGTCCCAGCACTTTCTTAAACTTAACATGTCTAAGACCAAGCTGATCATCTTCCCTCCCTCCCGCATAACCTCGCCTCCCACACTCTCATTATCTATTGATGGCACTACTATCTCCTCTAGACCCCAATGGCGTTGTATTGGTGTAATCCTTGATTCCTCCCTCTCCTTCAAACCACACATTCAGCACCTCTCACAGTCCTGCCGTTTCCATCTCTATTTCCAGGATCAGACCCTTTCTCACCCAGGACGCTGCTTGAGACCCTCATCCACTCACTGGTCATCTCCAGACTGGACTACTGTAATCTCCTCCTATCTGGTCTCCCTGACAATTACCTCTCTCCACTCCAATCTATCCTCAATGCTGTAGCCGGCTCATCTTCCTTACCAAACGCACTACGTCCACTTCTCCTCTCCTACAACCTTCACTGGCTTCCCTTCCCTTTCAGAATCCAATTCAAGCTTCTCACACTCACTTACAAAGCTCTCACCCACTCCTCTCCCAGTTACATCTCTGATCTTATCTCCCTTTACTCTCCCACCTGTCCTCTTCACTCTGCTAATGCACGCCGACTCTCCTGTCTACTGATAACCTCCTCCCACTCCTACCTCCAAGATCTCTCACGTGCTGCTCCCTTTCTCTGGAATTCCCTACCTCTAACCCTCAGACTCTCCACCTCTCTACAAAACTTCAAACGGACTCTCAAGACCCACTTCTTCCCCAAACCCAGCCAAATCTCATCCTAAACCTCTGTTCCACACTCTCTATGTACCCTGTCTGTGTCACCCCTGTCTGTCTACCCATCCCTTTATAATGTAAGCTCTCACGAGCAGGGCCCTCTTCCCTCATGTTCTTATCCTTTTCTTACTTTAATAATCTTCAACTGCACCAAACCCCGCGGTTTTCTGTCACCCTGATACTTATCTCGGTGTCATCTACTGTCGCGGTTATGTGTATATACCTTGTACTTGTCCTATATTGTCTTGAACTGTAAGTCACTGTCTTCTATTGCTTATTTATGTACTCTGTAATCGTTTGCTGCAGACCCCTTGTGGCGCCATATATAGGATAATAATAATCTGCCTGCGAATTTCCCATTGTCGCTGACTTCTTCAGATGACATTGTGTATGTGTGTGTATGTATGTATGTATGTGTGTATGTGTGTATGTGTGTGTGTGTGTATGTATGTATGTATGTATGTATGTGTGTGTGTGTGTATGTATGTATGTATGTATGTGTGTATGTATGTATGTATGTATGTGTGTGTGTGTATGAGGGCATTGTATGTACTGTGCACACAGGCATTCTATGTAAATGTGGAGGGGGGGTGGCATTTAGGAGAACTGCCCATAATAAGCATTGAGATGCTTGCACTCAGGAACAGATTAGCTGCTGTGGGCGACGTGGCATAGCCTGTGCTGCTGTGGGCGACGTGGCATATCCTGTGCTGCTGTGGGCGACATCCTGTGCTGCTGTGGGCGACGTGGCATAGCCTGTGCTGCTGTGGGCGACTTGGCATATCCTGTGCTGCTGTGGGTGACGTGGCATAGCCTGTGCTGCTGTGGGCGACGTGGCATATCCTGTGCTGCTGTGGTCGACGTGGCTGCTGCTGTGGGTGACGTGGCATATCCTGTGCTGCTGTGGGCGCCGTGGCATATCCTGTGCTGCTGTGGGCGACGTGGCATATCCTGTGCTGCTGTGGGCGACGTGGCATATCCTGTGCTGCTGTGGACGACGTGGCTGCTGCTGTGGGCGACGTGGCACATCATGTGCTGCTGTGGGTGACGTGGCACATCATGTGCTGCTGTGGGTGACGTGGCATATCCTGTGCTGCTGTGGGCGACGTGGCACATCATGTGCTGCTGTGGGTGACGTGGCACATCATGTGCTGCTGTGGGTGACGTGGCACATCCTGTGCTGCTGTGGGCGACGTGGCATATCCTGTGCAGCTGTGGGCGACGTGGCATATCATGTGCTGCTGTGGGCGACGTGGCATATCATGTGCTGCTTTGGGCGACGTGGCATATCCTGTGCTGCTGTGGGCGACGTGGCATATCCTGTGCAGCTGTGGGCGACGTGGCATATCCTGTGCTGCTGTGGGCGACGTGGCATATCCTGTGCTGCTGTGGGCGACGTGGCATATCCTGTGCTGTTGTGGGCGACGTGGCATATCCTGTGCTGTTGTGGGCGACGTGGCATATCCTGTACTGTTGTGGGTGACGTGGCATATCCTGTGCTGCTGTGGGTGACGTGGCATATCCTGTGCTGCTGTGGGTGACGTGGCATATCCTGTGCTGCTGTGGGTGACGTGGCATATCCTGTGCTGCTGTGGGTGACGTGGCATATCCTGTGCTGCTGTGGGTGACGTGGCACATTTCCTGCAATGGTTCTGTATTGGCAGAAAGGCAAAGCCCATAATTACACTACTAAGCCGTGGCGTATCCTGTAAAACCAGCTTTCTGAGGAGCAGAGATTAGTAAAAGCCGGTGTCCTCCGGTGTGCTGGCACTTATTCACTGATGTGTCTGTGCTCATACCAGACGCCACATTCACCTCCCAGATGGGCTTTATTCTGGGTCTCATGTATACCGGCCCTCATTCAGCACTGACGGCACACAGGCGGCTCTGCAAATGCAATCACTAAAAATAAGAATTTACTTACCGATAATTCTATTTCTCGTAGTCCGTAGTGGATGCTGGGAACTCCGTAAGGACCATGGGGGATAGCGGCTCCGCAGGAGACTGGGCACAAATAGAAAGCTTTAGTACTACCTGGTGTGCACTGGCTCCTCCCCCTATGACCCTCCTCCAAGCCTCAGTTAGGATACTGTGCCCGGACGAGCGTACACAATAAGGAAGGATTTTGAATCCCGGGTAAGACTCATACCAGCCACACCAATCACACCGTATAACTTGTGATCTGAACCCAGTTAACAGTATGATAACAGAGGAGCCTCTAGAAAAGATGGCTCACTACAGCAATAACCCGATTTTTGGTAACAATAACTATGTACCAGTATTGCAGACAATCCGCACTTGGGATGGGCGCCCGGCATCCACTACGGACTACGAGAAATAGAATTATCGGTAAGTAAATTCTTATTTTCTCTGACGTCCTAGTGGATGCTGGGAACTCCGTAAGGACCATGGGGATTATACCAAAGCTCCCAAACGGGCGGGAGAGTGCGGATGACTCTGCAGCACCGAATGAGAGAACTCCAGGTCCTCCTCAGCCAGGGTATCAAATTTGTAGAATTTAGCAAACGTGTTTGCCCCTGACCAAGTAGCTGCTCGGCAAAGTTGTAAAGCCGAGACCCCTCGGGCAGCCGCCCAAGATGAGCCCACTTTCCGTGTGGAATGGGCTTTTACAGATTTTGGCTGTGGCAGGCCTGCCACAGAATGAGCAAGCTGAATTGTACTACAAATCCAACGAGCAATAGTCTGCTTAGAAGCAGGAGCACCCAGCTTGTTGGGTGCATACAGGATAAACAGCGAGTCAGATTTTCTGACTCCAGCTGTCCTGGAAACATATATTTTCAGGGCCCTGACTACGTCCAGCAACTTGGAGTCCTCCAAGTCCCTAGTAGCCGCAGGTACCACAATAGGCTGGTTCAAGTGAAACGCTGAAACCACCTTAGGGAGAAATTGAGGACGAGTCCTCAATTCTGCCCTGTCCGTATGAAAAATTAGGTAAGGGCTTTTATATGACAAAGCCGCCAATTTTGAGACACGCCTGGCTGAAGCCAGGGCCAACAGCATTACCACTTTCCATGTGAGATATTTTAAGTCCACAGTGGTGAGTGGTTCAAACCAATGTGATTTTAGGAACCCCAAAACTACATTGAGATCCCAAGGTGCCACTGGAGGCACAAAAGGAGGCTGTATATGCAGTACCCCTTTGACAAACGTCTGAACCTCAGGAACTGAAGCCAGTTCTTTCTGGAAGAAAATCGACAGGGCCGAAATTTGAACCTTAATGGACCCTAATTTTAGGCCCATAGACAGTCCTGTTTGCAGGAAATGCAGGAAACGACCCAGTTGAAATTCCTCTGTAGGGGCCTTCCTGGCCTCGCACCACGCAACATATTTACGCCAAATGCGGTGATAATGCTGCACAATTACATCCTTCCTGGCTTTGATCAGGGTAGGGATGACTTCATCCGGAATGCCTTTTTTCTTCAGGATCCGGCGTTCAACCGCCATGCCGTCAAACGCAGCCGCGGTAAGTCTTGGAACAGACAGGGTCCCTGCTGGAGCAGGTCCCTTCTTAGAGGTAGAGGCCACGGGTCCTCTGTGAGCATCTCTTGAAGTTCCGGGTACCAAGTCCTTCTTGGCCAATCCGGAGCCACGAGTATAGTCCTTACTCCTCTCCTTCTTATGATTCTCAGTACCTTGGGTATGAGAGGCAGAGGAGGGAACACATACACTGACTGGTACACCCACGGTGTTACCAGAGCGTCCACAGCTATTGCCTGATCTGTTTACGTGGGCGACTGCCGTGATGTTGTCCGACTGGATCAACACCGGCTGACCCTGAAGCAGAGGCCTTGCTAGGCTTAGAGCATTGTAAATGGCTCTTAGCTCCAGTATATTTATGTGAAGTGTTGTCTCCAGGCTTGACCACAAGCCCTGGAAATTTCTTCCTTGTGTGACTGCTCCCCAGCCTCTCAGGCTGGCATCCGTGGTCACCAGGACCCAGTCCTGAATGCCGAATCTGCGGCCCTCTAGAAGATGAGCACTCTGCAACCACCACAGAAGAGACACCCTTGTCCTTGGGGACAGGGTTATCCGCTGATGCATCTGAAGATGCGATCCGGACCATTTTTCCAGCAGATCCCACTGGAACGTTCTTGCGTGGAATCTGCCGAACGGAATCGCTTCGTAGGAAGCTACCATCTTTCCCAGGACTCTTGTGCATTGAAGCACTGAGACTTGCCCTGGTTTCAGGAGGTTTCTGACCAGTTCGGATAGCTCCCTGGCTTTCTCCTCCGGAAGGAACACCTTTTTCTGGACTGTGTCCAGAATCATCCCTAGGAACAGAAGTTGTCGGAATCAGCTGCGATTTTGGGATATTTAGAATCCAGCCGTGCTGCCGTAGCACTACTTGAGATAGGGCTACTCCGACCTCTAACTGTTCTCTGGACCTTGCTCTTATCAGGAGATCGTCCAAGTAAGGGATAATTAAAACGCCTTTTCTTCGAAGAAGAATCATTATTTCGGCCATTACCTTGGTAAAGACCCGGAGTGCCATGGATAATCCAAACGGCAGCGTCTGAAACTGATAATGACAGTTTTGTACCACAAACCTGAGGTACCCTTGATGAGAAGGGTAAATGGGGACATGGAGGTAGGCATCTTTGATGTCCAGAGACACCATATAGTCCCCCTCTTCCAGGTTCGCGATCACTGCCCTGAGTGACTCCATCTTAAATTTGAACCTCTGTATGTAAGTGTTCAAAGACTTCAGATTTAAAATAGGTCTCACCGAGCCGTCCGGCTTCGGTACCACAAACAGCGTGGAATAATACCCCTTCCCTTGTTGCAGGAGGGGTACCTTGATTATCACCTGCTGGGAATACAGCTTGTGAACTGCCTCCAATACTGCCTCCCTGTCGGAGGGAGACGTTGGTAAAGCAGACTTCAGGAACCGGCAAGGGGGAGACGTCTCGAACTCCAATTTGTACCCCTGAGATACTACTTGAAGGATCCAGGGGTCCACTTGCGAGTGAGCCCACTGCGCGCTGAAATTCTTGAGACGGGCCCCCACGGTGCCTGAGTCCGCTTGTAAGGCCCCAGCGTCATGCTGAGGACTTGGTAGAAGCGGGAGAGGGCTTTTGTTCCTGGGAATTGGCTGTCTGTTGCAGTCTTTTTCCCCTTCCTCTGCCCCGGGGCAGAAAAGAGGAACCTTTTGCCCGCTTGCCCTTATGGGGACGAAAGGACTGAGCCTGATAAGACGGCGTCTTTTTATGCTGAGAGGCGACCTGGGGTAAAAATGTGGATTTCCCAGCAGTTGCCGTGGCCACCAGGTCCGATAGACCGACCCCAAATAACTCCTCCCCTTTATAAGGCAATATTTCCATATGCCGTTTAGAATCCGCATCACCTGACCACTGTCGCGTCCATAACCCTCTTCTGGCAGAAATGGACAGCGCACTCACTCTTGATGCCAGAGTGCAAATATCTCTCTGTGCATCTCGCATATATAGAAATGCATCTTTTAAATGCTCTATAGTCAATAATATACTGTCCCTATCCAGGGTATCAATATTTTCAGTCAGGGAATCCGACCAAGCCACCCCAGCGCTGCACATCCAGGCTGAGGCGATTGCTGGTCTCAGTATAACACCAGTATGTGTGTATATACTTTTTAGGATATTTTCCAGTTTTCTGTCACCTGGTTCCTTAAGGGCGGCCGTATCAGGAGACGGTAACGCCACTTGTTTTGATAAGCGTGTGAGTGCTTTATCCACTCTAGGGGGTGTTTCCCAACGCGCCCTAACCTCTGGCGGGAAAGGGTATAATGCCAATAACTTTTTAGAAATTATCAGTTTTTTATCGGGGGAAACCCATGCTTCATCACACACCTCATTTAATTCATCTGATTCAGGAAAAACTACGGGTAGTTTTTTCACACCCCACATAATACCCTTTTTTGTGGTACTTGTAGTATCAGAAATGTTCAAAACCTCCTTCATTGCCGTGATCATGTAACGTGTGGCCCTACTGGAAGTCACGTTTGTCTCCTCACCGTCGACACTGGAGTCAGTATCCGTGTCGACGTCTGTATCTACCATCTGAGGTAACGGCCGTTTTAGAGCCCCTGATGGTTTCTGAGACGCCTGGACAGGGACTAGCTGATTAGCCGGCTGTCTCATGTCATCAACTGTCTTTTGTAAAGAGCTGACATTGTCACGTAAATCCTTCCATAAAGCCATCCACTCAGGTGTCGACTCCCTAGGGGGTGACATCTCTATTATAGGCAATTGCTCCGCCTCCACATCATTTTCCTCCTCATACATGTCGACACAATCGTACCGACACACAGCACACGCACAGGGAATGCTCTGATAGAGGACAGGACCCCACTAGCCCTTTGGGGAGACAGAGGGAGAGTATGCCAGCACACCAGAGCGCTATATATATATATAGGGACAACCTTTATAAGTGTTTCTCCCTTTATAGCTGCTGTATTGTTAATATCCCGCCAATTAGTGCCCCCCTCTCTTTTTTACCCTGTTTCTGTAGTGCAGGACTGCAGGGGAGAGTCAGGGAGACGTCCTTCCAGCGGAGCTGTGAGGGAAAATGGCGCCTGTGTGCTGAGGAGATAGGCTCCGCCCCCTTCTCGGCGGCCTTTCTCCCGCTTTTTGTGGAAATCTGGCAGGGGTTAAAATTCATCCATATAGCCCAGGGGGCTATATGTGATGCATTTTCGCCAGCCAGGGTGTTTCTATTGCTGCTCAGGGCGCCCCCCCCTAGCGCCCTGCACCCTCAGTGACCGGAGTGTGAAGTGTGCTGAGAAACAATGGCGCACAGCTGCAGTGCTGTGCGCTACCTTGTGAAAGACAGGATGTCTTCTGCCGCCGATTTTCCGGACCTGTTCTTGCTTCTGGCTCTGTAAGGGGGCCGGCGGCGCGGCTCTGGGACCCATCCAAGCTGTACCTGTGATCGTCCCTCTGGAGCTAATGGTGTCCAGTAGCCTAAGAAGCCCAATCCACTCTGCACGCAGGTGAGTTCGCGTCTTCTCCCCTTAGTCCCTCGATGCAGTGAGCCTGTTGCCAGCAGGTCTCACTGAAAATAACAAAACCTAAACTAAAACTTTCACTAAGAAGCTCAGGAGAGCCCCTAGTGTGCACCCTTCTCGTTCGGGCACAAAAATCTAACTGAGGCTTGGAGGAGGGTCATAGGGGGAGGAGCCAGTGCACACCAGGTAGTACTAAAGCTTTCTATTTGTGCCCAGTCTCCTGCGGAGCCGCTATTCCCCATGGTCCTTACGGAGTTCCCAGCATCCACTAGGATGTCAGAGAAAATGTAAATACAGTAGGAGGCGTTACACAGCTCCTTGCAGCATTTACAATCTCAGTGCTGCAACCAGCGTCACGGCCTGGGAGCAAACATCGCTTCCGATGTGCCCTGCAAACGGCCAGCTAAGTCTCAGCTTATGCAGGCTGGCCATTGCAGGGAGCCTTGCGAGGCCAAGAAATCTGCGTCTCTAGGTGCAGACCTTGGCCTCGCCACTCCCGGAAAATGGACACACACAAACCCCCCCCCCCCCGTTTCTGGCAACACTGGCCGTCTCTGCCCCCGAATGTCTCTGCCTGCCAATCAGACAGAGGCTTCTGGAAGGCTGCCTGCCTGCTATCAAGCAGGAACATTTCTGCACAACGTCACCCGGCGCACAGCGCAGGGTGTCACACACGGCGCACAACACAGGGCATCCCACGGTGCACCCCACAAGGCATAACTCGGTGCACAGCACAGGGCATCCCTTGGCACAGGGTGTTACATAGCACATGGCGTCGCAATCAGCACACTGCAGAGGGCATCCCTAGGTACAGGGCGTCACACTCAGCGCACAGCACAGGGCATCCCTCAGAGCAGGGCATCACGCAGCATAGGGTGTCACACAGCGCACAGCACAGGGCATCGCACAGCACAGGGTGTCACACAGCGCACAGCACAGGGCATCACGCAGCATAGGGTGTCACACAGCGCACAGCACAGGGCATCGCACAGCACAGGGTGTCACACAGCGCACAGCACAGGGCATCGCACAGCACAGGGTGTCACACAGCGCACAGCACAGGGCAGCGCACAGCACAGGGTGTCACACAGCGCACAGCACAGGGCATCGCACAGCACAGGGTGTCACACAGCGCACAGCACAGGGTGTCACACAGCGCACAGCACAGGGCATCGCACAGCACAGGGTGTCACACAGCGCACAGCACAGGGCATCGCACAGCACAGGGTGTCACACAGCGCACAGCACAGGGCAGCGCACAGCACAGGGTGTCACACAGCGCACAGCACAGGGCATCGCACAGCACAGGGTGTCACACAGCGCACAGCACAGGGCATCGCACAGCACAGGGTGTCACACAGCGCACAGCACAGGGCATCGCACAGCACAGGGTGTCACACAGCGCACAGCACAGGGCATCGCACAGCACAGGGTGTCACACAGCGCACAGCACAGGGCATCGCACAGCACAGGGTGTCACACAGCGCACAGCACAGGGCATCGCACAGCACAGGGTGTCACACAGCGCACAGCACAGGGCATCGCACAGCACAGGGCATCCCTCAGAGCAGGGCATCACGCAGCATAGGGTGTCACACAGCGCACAGCACAGGGTGTCACACAGCGCAGGGCATCACACAGCACAGGGTGTCACACAGCGCACAGCACAGGGTGTCACACAGCGCAGGGCATCACACAGCACAGGGTGTCACACAGCGCACAGCACAGGGTGTCACACAGCGCAGGGCATCACACAGCACAGGGTGTCACACAGCGCACAGCACAGGGTGTCACACAGCGCAGGGCATCACACAGCACAGGGTGTCACACAGCGCACAGCACAGGGCATCGCACAGCACAGGGTGTCACACAGCACACAGCACAGGGTGTCACACAGCGCACAGCACAGGGTGTCACACAGCGCACAGCACAGGGTGTCACAGCGCACAGCACAGGGTGTCACACAGCGCACAGCACAGGGCATCGCACAGCACAGGGTGTCACACAGCACACAGCACAGGGTGTCACACAGCGCACAGCACAGGGTGTCACACAGCGCACAGCACAGGGTGTCACACAGCGCACAGCACAGGGTGTCACAGCGCACAGCACAGGGTGTCACACAGCGCACAGCACAGGGTGTCACAGCGCACAGCACAGGGTGTCACACAGCGCACAGCACAGGGTGTCACACAGCGCACAGCACAGGGCATCGCACAGCACAGGGTGTCACACAGCACACAGCACAGGGTGTCACACAGCGCACAGCACAGGGTGTCACACAGCGCACAGCACAGGGTGTCACACAGCGCACAGCACAGGGTGTCACACAGCGCACAGCACAGGGTGTCACACAGCGCACAGCACATCGCACTCAGTGCACAGCACACGGTGTCACACTTTGGGGGTAATTCAGACCAAATCGCTAGGCTGCGTTTTCGCGCAGCGGGCACTCAGGTCCAAACTGCGTATGCACCACAGGCGCGTCGCACGGGTACAAAGCAGATCGCCGCTCAGCGATGGGTTTGTGCAACTGATCCATTCGCACGGGTGTTCGCAAGGAGAATGACAGGAAGAAGGCGTTTGTGGGTGTCAACTGACCGTTTTCTGGGAGTGGTTGGAAAAACGCAGACGTGTCCAGGTGTTTGCAGGGCGGGTTCCTGACGTCAGTTCCGGGACCGGACAGGCTGATGTGATCGCAGCGGCTGAGTAAGTCCTGGGCTGCGCAGAGACTGCACAAGATCTGTTCTGCTACACATACGATCGCACACTTGCACAGCAAAAATACTCTTCCCCTATGGGCGGCGACTAGCTGATCGCATCGCTGCAAAAATCACTTGCTAGCGACCAGGTCTGAATTAGGTCCTTTGTACGCTTGACGCGCATATCTCAGCGGTTGCTGCACTGTACTAATAGCCTGCCACTGCTAATTGTGTACCGGCTTGGTGTATCCTGGGGGGAGCGCCAAATCTTACAGTGACATACCCTTGTCGGAGTATGTGAGGGTATAACGTGGGGACAGTGAGGGGGAGAGGGCATAATGGGGGGGCAGTGAGGGCTAGAGGGTATAACAGGGATAGGCAGGGGGAAGGGGGCATAACAGAGGGACAGTGAAGGGGAGAGGGCAGAACGTAGGGACAGTGAGATGGGGAGAGGGCACAACAGGGGGACAGTAAGGGGGAAAGGGAGTAAGGGCGCGCAGGGAATAATGGGGGATCAGTGAGAGGGAGTACTGGGAGAACAGTGAGGGGGAGAGGGAGTAACGGGAGAACAGTGAGGGGGAGAGGGAGTAATGGGAGGACAGTGAGGGGGAGAGGGAGTAACGGGAGAACAGTGAGGGGGAGAGGGAGTAATGGGAAGACAGTGAGGGGGAGAGGGAGTAATGGGAGGACAGTGAGGGGGAGAGGGAGTAACGGGAGAACAGTGAGGGGCAGAGGGAGTAATGGGAGGACAGTGAGGGGGAGAGGGAGTAATGGGAGGACAGTGAGGGGGAGAGGGAGTAACGGGAGAACAGTGAGGGGGAGAGGGAGTAATGGGAGAACAGTGAGGTGGAGAGGGAGTAATGGGAGGACAGTGAGGGGGAGAGGGCGTAACGGGGGACGGTATCCGTTCAGATGGTCGACCATGTTATGGTCGACCATGTTATGGTCGAGAGTCATTAGGTCGACCACTATTGGTCGACATTGACATGGTCAACACATGAAACGTTGACACATGAAAAGGTCGACATGAGTTTTTTAACTTTTTTTTCTTTTGGGGAACTTTTCCATACTTTACGATCCACGTGGACTACGATTGGAACGGTAATCTGTGCCGAGCGAAGCGGTAGCGGAGCGAAGGCACCATGCCCGAAGCATGGCGAGCGAAGCGAGCCATGCAAGGGGACGCGGTGCACTAATTGGGGTTCCCAGTCACTTTATGCAAAAAAAACAAAAAAGTTAAAAAACTCATGTCGACCTTTTCATGTGTCGAACATGTGTCAATGTCGACCATGTCAATGTCGACCAATAGTGGTCGACCTAATGACTGTCGACCATAACATGGTCGACCATTCATACCGGAACCACGGGGGACAGTGAGGGAGAGAGGGAGTAATGTGGGAACAGTGAGAGGGTGTGATGGGGGACACTGACAGTGAGGGGGAGAGGGAGTAACGGGAGAACAGTGAGGGGGAGAGGGCGTAACGGGAGGACAGTGAGGGGGAGAGGGAGTAATGGGAGAACAGTGAGGGGGAGAGAGCGTAACGGGTGGACAGTGAGGGGGAGAGGGAGTAATGGGAGAACAGTGAGGGGGAGAGGGCGTAACGGGAGGACAGTGAGGGGGAGAGGGAGTAATGGGAGAACAGTGAGGGGGAGAGGGCGTAACGGGTGGACAGTGAGGGGGAGAGGGAGTAACAGGGGAAGGTGATGGGGAGAGGGAATAACGGGAGAACAGTGAGATGGAGAGGGACTAACGGAGGGACAGTGAGGGGGAGAGGGAGTAGCGGGGGACAGTGAGGGGGAGAGGGTGTAATTGAGGGACAGTGAGAGGGAGTAACGGGGGACAGTGAGGGTGAGATGGCGTAAGAGAGGACAGTGAAGGGGAGAGGGCAGAATGTAGGGGACAGTGAGAAGGGGAGAAGGCACAACAGGGGGACAGTAAGGGGGAAAGGGAGTAAGGGCAGGCAGCGAGGGGGAGAGGGCATAACCTGGGGACAGTCAGGAGGAGAGGGCGTAACGGGGGACAGTGAGGGGGAGAGGGCATAACCTGGGGACAGTCAGGAGGAGAGGGCATAACGGGGGACAGTGAGGGGTAGAGGGAATAATGGGGGAACAGTGAGGGGGAAAGGGAGTAACGGAAGGACAGTGAGGGGGAGAGGAAGTAATGGGAGACAGTGAGGGGGAGAGGGAGTAATGGGGGACAGTGAGGGGGAGAGGGAGTAATGGGAGGACAGTGAGGGGGAGAGGGAGTTACGGGAGGACAATGTGGGAAAGAGGGAGTAATGAGGGACAGTGAGGGGGAGAGGGAGTAACGGGAGGACAGTGTGGGGAAGAGGGAGTAATGAGGGACAGTGAGGGGGAGAGGGAGTAACGGGAGGACAGTGAGGGGGAGAGGGAGTAATGGGGGACAGTGAGGGGGAGAGGGAGTAATGGGAGACAGTGAGGGGGAGAGGGAGTAATGGGAGACAGTGAGGGGGAGAGGGAGTAATGGGAGGACAGTGAGGGGGAGAGGCAGTAATGGGAGACAGTGAGGGGGAGAGGGAGTAATTGGGGACAGTGAGGGGGAGAGGGAGTAATGGGAGACAGTGAGGGGGAGAGGGAGTAATGGGAGGACAGTGAGGGGGAGAGGCAGTAATGGGAGACAGTGAGGGGGAGAGGGAGTAATTGGGGACAGTGAGGGGGAGAGAGAGTAATGGGAGGACAGTGAGGGGTAGAGGGAATAATGGGGGAACAGTGAGAGGGAGTAACGGGATGACAGTGAGGGGGAGAGGGAGTAATGGGGGACAGTGAGGGGGAGAGGGAGTAATGGGAGGACAGTGAGGGGGAGGGAGTAACAGGAGGACAGTGAGGGGAAGAGGGAGTAATGGGGGACAGTGAGGGGGAGAGGGAGTAATGGGAGGACAGTGAGGGGGAGAGGGAGTAATGGGGGACAGTGAGGGGGAGAGGGAGTAATGGGAGACAGTGAGGGGGAGAGGGAGTAATGGGAGGACAGTGAGGGGGAGAGGGAGTAATGGGAGGACAGTGAGGGGGAGAGGGAGTAATGGGGGACAGTGAGGGGGAGAGGGAGTAATGGGGGACAGTGAGGGGGAGAGGGAGTAACGGGAGGACAGTGAGGGGGAGAGGGAGTAACGGGAGAACAGTGAGGGGGAGAGGGTGTAACGGAGGGACAGTGAGGGGGAGAGGGAGTAACGGGAGGACACTGAGGGGGAGAGGGTGTAACGGAGGGACAGTGAGGGGGAGAGGGAGAAACGGGGGGACAGTGAGGGGGAGAGGGAGTAACGGAGGGACAGTAAGGTGGAGAGGGAGTAACAGGGGGACACTGAGGGGGAGAGGGAGTAACGGGGGGACAGTGAGGGGGAGAGGGAGTAACGGAGGGACAGTAAGGGGGAAAGGGAGTAAGTGCAGGCAGTGAGGGGGGGAGAGGGCATAACGGCGGGACAGTGAGGGGGAGAGGGCATAACCTGGGGACAGAGAGGGAGTAATGGGGGACAGTGAGGGGGAGAGGGAGTAATGGGGGACAGTGATGGGGAGAGGGAGTAATGGGAGACAGTGAGGGGGAGAGGGAGTAATGGGAGGACAGTGAGGGGGAGAGGGAGTAATGGGAGACAGTGAGGGGGAGAGGGTGTAATGGGGGACAGTGAGGGGGAGAGGGAGTAATGGGAGGACAGTGAGGGGGAGAGGGAGTAATGGGGGACAGTGAGGGGGAGAGGGAGTAATGGGGGACAGTGAGGGGGAGAGGGAGTAATGGGGGACAGTGAGGGGGAGAGGGAGTAACGGGAGGACAGTGAGGGGGAGAGGGAGTAACGGGAGAACAGTGAGGGGGAGAGGGTGTAACGGAGGGACAGTGAAGGGGAGAGGGAGTAACGGGAGGACACTGAGGGGGAGAGGGTGTAACGGAGGGACAGTGAGGGGGAGAGGGAGAAATGGGGGGACAGTGAGGGGGAGAGGGAGTAACGGAGGGACAGTGAGGTGGAGAGGGATTAACAGGGGGACACTGAGGGGGAGAGGGAGTAACGGGGGGACAGTGAGGGGGAGAGGGAGTAACGGAGGGACAGTAAGGGGGAAAGGTAGTAAGGGCAGGCAGTGAGGGGGGAGAGGGCATAACGGCGGGACAGTGAGGGGGAGAGGGCATAACCTGGGGACAGTCAGGAGGAGAGGGCGTAACGGGGGACAGCGAGGGGGAGAGGGAGTAACGGGGGGACAGTGAGGAGAGGGAGTAGCGGGGGACAGTGAGGGTGGGAGGCTGTAATGGGGGACAGTGAGGGGGAGAGTAACGGGGGGACAGTGAGGGGGAGAGGGCATAACCTGGGGACAGTCAGGAGGAGAGGGGGTAACAGGGGACAGTGAGGTGGAGAGGGAGTAGCAGGGGACAGTGAGGAGAGGGAGTAGCGGGGGACAGTGAGGGGGAGAATGAGTAACGGGGGGACAGTGAGGGGGAGAACGAGTAACGGGGGGACAGTGAGGAGAGGGAGTAGCGGGGGACAGTGAGGGTGGGAGGCTGTAACGGGGGAACAGCGAGGGGGGTGTAACTTTGGGGGTGACAGCAGGAGCGTGCACACACACAGGGTGCGAGCATGGCAGCAGCTCAGAGGTAACCCAGGGGGCGCGCACTAGAACGATAATGCCCGATTTCATCCCATTTCGGCCATTCGCCCAGATACATCAGATGAAATTGGGCATTTTAGAGGTGTTTCCGATCCGCGTTCCCGTGAGCATCGGATCCTCCAGATTGAATGTGCAGCACATTCAATCTGGTCCGACCCCGCAGATGTGACTGGGATCGCCCAGGATCACCAAATATACATTGTATGCAAAAGGACAGCATAGACGTATCGTAGGCGATCCTGCCCCCACCCCCCGGGAGGCTGTGGTAGTGTATGGGGACCTTTAGGTGCGCGCACGGAGGTCTGTATGAGGGCATGGTAGCGGTTTTGTCACGTCCAGGTCCTTTGCACGAATGCAACATAGACACAACTCCCCCTTGCGTCGTAACTCCTCCCCCTTACGGAAAAGGTCCCTTAGCCCACTTGATTCTAGCATCTACCATGAGGGGCATGGGGCACAGGGTTGCACACGTCTCTATACAGTACGTCCTACGTCGGTCGGTCGTGGCCGCGCACGGCTGTACGGAGGCACAGGGGCGCGCACGGCAGTACGGAGGTTTGGAAGCCCCGCTGCGCGCACGGCTGTACATAGAGCGTATGTTGGGGGACGCGCACGGCTGTACGTACGGAGTCGCTAGGGTGCGCGCGCGTCAGTACGGAGACCGGAGCGAGCAGGCATGCCGGCGCATGCGCGATGATCGGCCTCTCTCTGACTGGACGCTGGCGGCAGCCGCCATCTTCCTCGGAGCCGGACAGAGGTGTCGGAGATTTGTTCCAGGCTCCGGTGAGGCCGAGTCCCAGCCCCAGTCCCCCGCCCCCGTGTCCCCTCCCGCGCTTCCCACGGGACACAGCCGGGAGCAGCATGGAGGATGACGGACAGCCCCGGACACTGTGAGTGCGGGGAGCCAGCTGTCTGCCGGGGGGACAGGGCCCAGGTGCCGCCGGGGGGGGCCACAGGGGCGGGGGTGACAGGGCCGGCACCTGGCTCTACGGATCGTGTGTGTGTATATATATATATATATATATATATATATATATATATATATATATACGTGTGTCTCTGCCTGTGTCAGTGTATATGTGTGTGTGTATATAATGTGTGTCTCTGCCCGTGTCAGTGTATGTGTGTGTATATAATGTGTGTCTCTGCCTGTGTCAGTGTATGTGTGTGTGTGTGTATATAATGTCTCTGCCTGTGTCAGTGTATGTGTGTGTGTGTATATAATGTGTCTCTGCCCGTGTCAGTGTATGTGTGTGTGTGTATATACATGTGTCTCTGCCCGTGTCAGTGTATATATACATGTGTCTCTGCCCGTGTCAGTGTATATGTGTGTGTATATAATGTGTCTCTGCCCGTGTCAGTGTATATGTGTGTGTATATATACATGTGTCTCTGCCCGTGTCAGTGTATATGTGTGTGTATATAATGTGTCTCTGCCCGTGTCAGTGTATATGTGTGTATATATACATGTGTCTCTGCCCGTGTCAGTGTATATGTGTGTGTATATAATGTGTGTCTCTGCCCGTGTCAGTGTATATGTGTGTGTATATATACATGTGTCTCTGCCCGTGTCAGTGTATATGTGTGTGTATATAATGTGTGTCTCTGCCCGTGTCAGTGTATATGTGTGTGTATATAATGTGTGTCTCTGCCCGTGTCAGTGTATATGTGTGTATATACATGTGTCTCTGCCCTTGTCAGTGTATATGATTGTATATACATGTGTCTCTGCCCGTGTCAGTGTATATACATGTGTCTCTGCCCGTGTCAGTGTATATGTGTGTATATATACATGTGTGTCTCTGCCCGTGTCAGTGTATACAGTGATCGCGCTGATCCCAAAAAATAGTGGGTCCCAGGGACCCCTCACTTTCAAAAATTGGGGTCCTACCGGTGTTTTTCTGGGTCCCATCGGAAAGAAGGTTCTTATTAATCTTAATCTTGTTTGGACACTACAAAAGTGTTGCAAGATGGGGGGGATGGGGTGACAGTGCTGCTGGGCTGTGTAGCATGCAGGACACCCTGCACCAGAGCTGTAACTAGACATTTTGGTGCCCTTAGGTAGAAAGTGAATTGGTGT
Organism: Pseudophryne corroboree; assembly: GCF_028390025.1. Taxonomy (NCBI): domain Eukaryota; kingdom Metazoa; phylum Chordata; class Amphibia; order Anura; family Myobatrachidae; genus Pseudophryne; species Pseudophryne corroboree. The sequence goes on from NC_086446.1 coordinate 806,790,431, forward strand.
TCCACCTTACTAGACCATAAAGCAGAGGCAGTGCGCGCCGAAGGCGCGCTGCAAAATTTGAGGGGCGTGGCTTCATGGGGAAAGGGTGTGGCCACATATTAGTGCCAATTGACATTACACCACACAGTAGTGCCGCTTATACAGATTGCACCATGTAGAACCTCCTATACACACTACGCCAGGTACAGCACGTTATACACATTGCACCAGGTACAGCACGTTATACACATTGCACCAGGTACAGCACGTCATAAACTTTACTCCAAGTAGAGCACATTATACACATTGTGCCAGGTAGAACACGTTATTCACATTGCGCCAGGCAGAGCACGTTATACACATTATGCCAGGTAGAGCACTTTATACACATTGCGCCAGTTAGAGCACATTATTATACACATTGCGCCCAGTAGAGCTCGTTATACACACTGCGCCCGGTAGAGCACGTTACACACAATGCGCCCGGTAGAGCACGTTACACACAATGCGCCCGGTAGAGCACGTTACACACAATGCGCCCGGTAGAGCACGTTACACACAATGCGCCCGGTAGAGCACGTTACACACAATGCGCCCGGTAGAGCACGTTACACACAATGCGCCCGGTAGAGCACGTTACACACAATGCGCCCGGTAGAGCACGTTACACACAATGCGCCCGGTAGAGCACGTTATATACATTGCACCAGGTAGAGCACGTTATATACATTGCACCAGGTAGAACACTTAAGACACATTGCACCAGGTAAAGCAAATATAAACATTGCACAAGGTAGAGCACGTTGCGCCCGGTAGAGCACGTTACACACGTTGCGCCCGGTAGAGCACGCTACACACGTTGCGCCCGGCAGAGCACGTTACACACGTTGCGCCCGGCAGAGCGCGTTACACACGTTGCGCCCGGCAGAGCACGTTACACACGTTGCGCCAGGCAGAGCACGTTACACACTATAGCCACCATCTCGGACCCCCAGTTGTCGTCCCCAGACACAGTGATCACGGGAACACGTTGTGGGGAGTGCGTATGATTGGCACTGTGAGAGTGTGTAATGGGCACTGTGTGGGTATTGGGGGTGTGTGTAATGGGCACTGTGTGGTTGGTGGGGTGCATGTGATGGCACTGTGTGGCTTTGGAGGGTGTGGGTATATGGGGGTGGGGTAACTATGCTGGTCAATATGTGTTGGTGAATGCTGGGCACTGCTCTCACCATCCCTCTCAAACCCCTCCAATAGCCCGGTTATCACTGACAGTGTCATTTCTCTCCCAACAAGGGCTGCCCCTGAGTTCTGCTAGCACTTGGAGCATGTTGTCCCTCCACAAGAGAGAGAGGTGGTCAATGACAGAGGACTGTTAGACGGGGAGGAGGAGCTGTTGGTGCCTTTCACTCCCGTATGCAGCTGCGGCACCCGGCGTACCGAACTGCAGCGTTAATAGGCTTTCTCGGTGGCCACCTGTCTCCTCCCCATCCCGGCGCTGCTATGCACTTCTCCCCCTCACGGCCACTCAGGATGCGGGGGCATGCGCCAGTAAATTCCAAGGCTAGGCGCGGCATCCACAACGCCGAGTTCTGAGTGGCCGCGGCGGTGAGGGGTAGAAGTGCATAGCAGCGCCGGGATGGGGATGAGACAGGTGGCCGCCGATAAAGCCTGTTAACGCTGCAGTTCGGTCAGCCTTCTGAGTACGCCGGGTGCCGCAGCTGCATATGGGAGTGAAAGGTAG